>NC_034429.1:416186-482542 GCF_002078875.1 Numida meleagris | reverse complement strand
CCCGTTGCGGGAGCCGATGTAGGGCAGGTACTGCGGACCCAACTTTTCCTTACATAAGGCGCGGTGCTCCCCTCGTCGGACCGCAGCGGGCATCGGGCGTTCTGACGGCTTCCAACCCCCCCCCCAGCCCCGCGGACACACCCAGTGCCATCCTCCGTCCCCGCCGTGTGACAGCAGCGCTGCTCCGCGTGCGCGCCCTCCCCGCGCATCGAGGTGTTTTATTTTTGGGAGGGGGGATGGAAATAAGAGCCTTCCTCCCCGGGAGGATGCCCGCGGGGAATAACGGTGCGCGTTGCTGCCGCTGCTCCGTGGCTCCCGTGGGCCAGGAGCCGCCTGACGCGTTTTTGCGCTGGCGGAACGCTCGGGTTTACGCGCTGGCTGCGCGGTGCGGGACGGCAGCGCGGCCCCGTTCCCGTGGCTTTGCTGCAGGTGATGCGGCGCGGCCCTCGGTGCTGCTTTTGTCTCAGTCTCGGGGGGGGCGGCCGAAACGAGCGGAAGGATCCGTGCTCCTTTCGGAGCCTTCCCGAGCGGCCGAGCATCCTCCGAGCGAGCCCTGCTCGATGCGCTCTGGGCCCCTGGCTGCTGGCGTGCGTCGGGGTTTCTGCCACCGGTGACACGGGTGGCCGAACCTCAGCCCATCCCGACGGCAGCAGCCTTTGTAGGAACCCACGCTGGAGGTGGGCACTGATGCTGCAGCGCTTCTGGGAATGGAGAGGGTGCAGGGCAGCGCGCTGTCTCCTGGCGTTGAGGGGTGGGCGGCTTTTCACGCCCGGAGTTAATTTGTTTGGCCTTGTCGGTGTTTGTAGGGGACCCCGTGTTTCAGTCTTGGGGTTTTTCCTTTGGGTTTTGGTGTGTTGTTTTCATAGAAGCAGGCATTGTTCGGGGAAACGCTCCGTTGCAGCAGGAGGGGAAAAAAGGGAGGGGGAAGGAGACACGTTCAACGTCTCATAGACCTTCCGTCCCTGCATAAAGGATGGATGTACGGGTGTCAGCTGGGAGCTGGTGCAATTCACGTCGCTCTTTTGGCACTCCGACTGCCAAAAATCCGGCGTTCCAGCTTAGGAGCTCTTTGATTCCTTTCTTCTCTTGAACCTAATTCAAAATCAGGGCACCGAGCAGCGCCGTCATGCATCCATTTGCTTCGGTTCGAGGCAGCCCTGAGTTCCTGTTCTGCTTTCTGCCCTTTCTTGCAGTCGCTTTTGGCATCGCCGCCCTGCGCTGTGGCTTTGTCCTATGGGGAGGGACAGCGACAGAGCTCTGCACCGGGGCCAAGTGCGGATTGAATGCAACACTGCATCTCTGTATGCGCTCTGATTGAAGCGTAGGTAATAGCAGGAGTGGAGGAAGCAGAAGAGCATAAGTCACTTTCAGCTCGAGTCCCCAGCCACAGCTCTGCAGCGCGTGCTCTGCTCCTGCTCCTTTCTGCTGCTGCAGAAAGGGCGGTTTTGCTTTGGAGCTCTTGATTTCCCAGCCAGGGGTGACCTGGGTGGCTGCACCAAACGCAGTGCCCAGCAGCTGCCTCATTTGCAGTTACCTTTCTGTTCCTGCCAAGCTGCCTCCCAGTCTGCGGGCGTTTTGAAGATGCTGTCCTTAAAGCCCTTCTTTTCAACTCGGTTTGCTCATCTGGGCTTGTTTTCCATCGGATCATGCGGTAGTGATCTGGGCAGGCAGTAAAAGCATCCGCTGCGCCCAAATGTCCCCGAGTTGGACAAACGGGGTTTGTTTGTGTCCCGTAACCCCTGGCAACAGACTCGTGGGCCATTTCCCTGACAGCCGTTGACTCACAGTTCGCCAAGTGGTGACTGCAGCGGGTGGGTGCACATGGGAAACTTTGCATGCGACCGAGGCGTTGAAAACAGCAGCGCCGTGGCTGTCACGCATCCCCGGAGAGCATCGTGCACTGCTCTTGCTGCAGGTGATGGTGCTGTGCTGTTGTACTGCAGGGCTGAGGGAAGCAGCCGAGCCTCAACCCAACGCCTTCCTCCCTTCTGCTTCCTTGGGATCGTTAGCGTGATGAAAAGGCTCGGGATGAAACAAAGCATTTTTATCTTAGCAGTTGAAAGCGCGGCGATGGATGGACTTGTGTTCCCGACGTGCGCTCCTGAATAATGCAGAGCTTGTTGCCAGCCCTCCTCTCTTTCATCTCCGGAGTGACACTGCAGACTGTCAGCTTTCTCCCGGCGTCATTACGAATTGCTGTGTGCTTCTTTTTTGTTGCAGAGCGATCGTCTTCTGATCAAAGGTGGCAAGATCGTCAATGACGACCAGTCTTTCTACGCAGACATCTACATGGAAGATGGGCTCATCAAGTAAGTGAATGTGGTGGCGTGCTGTGATTGGAGGTGTGGGGAGTGGCACTGCTTGGACCCTCGGTGGGTTGGGTTGCAAAGGAAAGTGCACGTTTGACGCTCACGCACGCTGATGTTTGATGCAGGAACCTTAAAAACGCGACCAAACTGCGCTGTCATTCAAGCGTGGGCTGAAGGAGGTGCTTCAGCGCGCTTCATTTTAGCCATGTGAATAGCCCCATGCTGAGATGACGCATGTGTTTGAAGTTATCTGTGTTGTAACAGCGGGCTGAGTTACAGTTGAAGGTATTTTGAATGCGGAGTTCAGTACCCGGATGCATTTAACTCTGTTTTAGGGCAGGGATCTGGACTGAGGTGAGCTCTCAAGGTCCCTTGCAGCGCTGTTTTCTGCAGCTCGATGATGCAAGGACCAATCCCGAATCCCTTGCACTTAATAAGGATCCTGTTGTTAGGACCGTGTACCTCTTTCCAGTGCACTTCTGTGTTTGCAGTCCCCAAAACATGCGTTTCTGGCGCGTGAAATAGAGCAGAGATTTTTTTGGAAAATTACACTTAGGAAAAAAGCAGCCGAGCCAGAGGTTACAAACAAGGAGTTTTCCTGTGCTGGCTCTAACAGGCAGCACATGTGCTTTGTTCATTAAGGTTAGAAGTCAGAGGAGCCAGACACAGGCAGCTCATTAATTGCCCCGTGTCACCCACCGTTGCGTTTTCCACAACAAATGGGTGAGAGGAGCTCCCACCAGGGCTGCGCATCCTTCCCGTTTGTGCAGGACCTACTTAATACCTGTGCGTGGAAGGAAAGCACAGAGGCAGAAGTGCTTGCTGTGCTTCCAAACCTGTGTTAACATCCACTTTTGCTGTGGGATCCCCGGCATCGGGTGTTGCACTGCCACTTGGCAGCCCCAGTGCTGCCCCAGCAGAGCTGCTGGCTCTTATTGTGCTTGGTCCCTTCTCCAGCTGGCTGCCAGCGTGGCTCCTGCTTTTCCTTCCTCTTAAACCTAATGTTCCCCCCAGGTCCCGAAGTAATTGCGTGCCTTGCTCTCTCTGTTATGCAGCTGCTTCAAGGGGAAGAATAAAACTGCATCAGCTAGGTCTGCCGGCCCTGTACTTTGCTTTATATGGATAAGGAAAACAGTGGCCGGGTTCAGCAGCGCAGGGTGTGTGTTTGCAGAGCGTGTCCCTCGTCATCTGCTGTCTGTCTGACCTGTTTGCAACCCGTGTACCAGGCAAATAGGAGAGAATCTGATCGTGCCCGGAGGAGTGAAAACCATCGAAGCCCACGGCAGGATGGTGATTCCCGGAGGGATCGACGTTCACACCCGCTTCCAGATGCCGGAGCAGGGGATGACGTCTGCTGATGACTTCTTCCAAGGGACCAAGGCTGCGCTGGCTGGGGGCACCACCATGATCAGTAAGCTTGGCTGCTTCTCTCTTCCAGCAGAGCTTTGCCTTTCTCCCGTGGTAACTGGGGAGGCTGTGAGCTGTGCGAGGGGTGTTTCGTACCCGGTAACATCAGCTGGGGGGTTTCTGATGGTTGGACAGGTCCTTGAGCAAAGCTTGCCTAGAGGCAGGGATGACACGCTGCAGTCTCCATGTGTGCAGCTGGCAGTCGCTTCCCTCTTGTTACTGCTGGCGGGTTTTAACTCTGCTACTTTGTGACTTTGCTGCTTTCCCTGTAGGTCTGCTCCCACTGGAACCAGAGTGACTTTGAGCTCTGGCTCCGGTATGAGCAGGATTCCCCGTGCCTGTTCCCTTTCTCCGTGATGGCTGAAGTTTGTGCTCACTCATCTGTAGAGCTCAGCCTTTCTGGAACAGCAGCTGCGACAAGAGAAAGGACAGCTGTGTCATGCAGGACTATCAGGGGATGGATAGGTGTCCGTGGTGTGGTTCCCTCTGAGCAGCTGGGTGCTGAAATGTCTCTGAAAACTGGGCCGCTTCTTTGAGGATTTGCACAGTCCCAATCTCACGTCTGCAGTTTTGGCACGGGGATTTTGGAGTCATCCGTTCAGCGGCGTTCCTTTGGTGCTCAGATCCTCTTTTGGAGGGAGGCAGAAATCGGGAAGCGAAAACATCTCAAAATAAAGACAGGCAGACGGGCTGAGTGTCCTGCGGGCTTGGACACCCATCGTGTTCCCCTCTTGGCTCTGTGATGTCTCCTAGGTGACGTCCAGCCAATCTGACCCCGCTGTCGTTGGCTGCAGAAGTTTGGCGTTGCCCTTGTTTGAGCTGGAGGGCTGGGGGGAAATAAGGGCTATAAAATAAAACATATCACTGCACGGGGCAGTGAGGGACAAAGGTGTAAAGCAGCCCGGTGCCTGAACACCCTGCATTGTTTCGTGTGCTGTGAGGTGCTGCCATTCCGCAGGAGGGGAGCTGAGGTACAGAGAGATGAAAGAACACGGTTCAGAACGAGTTCTGGTGGCTTTTGTCCCATCCAGGTACATATAAAGGGGATGTGGGGCACAGCCAGGAGCCTCCCTCGCTCTCCTTGGTTCAAACCCAGCTTCTTCCAAATGGGAGCATCCTCAGCTCTTAGAGGAGAGCTCTCTGATCCCTGTCCCAGCAGGGGGCTGGGATTGATTGATGCTGGGAGTAGGAGCCACTGGTGCTTCCACAGCTGGGCTCTGTTTGGGAAACAGAGCTCGTCCTGGGCCTGGCCCACACCAGGTGGTGTGTGAATTTGGTCATGAAATAACCTGGGAAATTGTTTTTCATAACGTTATCAATTCAGGGTGTGAAGTTTGAGTGTGAAGAATAACCTCTTGCCTTCAGGGAATGTAAACTGGGGATGTAGCTGTGGTTGTTCTCATTGTGTGCACTAATATTCATTTTTTCCCCTCTAAATCTTTGCTGTCAGTCTAAGTTAATGCTGCTTAAATGGGATTTGCTTTTCAGCTTCAGTTCATTGACTTGGTTTAATTGGGTGTCTGTGTTATTAGTACACCTGGTTCGTGTTGCCCACTTGAGTCATCGTTTTGTTCCTGCTTGTTAAGTTGGATTAGATCAACGTAACATTCTCTGTCATCTGTGTCTGGGCTCTGAGAGCATTACTTCCCCCAGTGGGAATGACCATTGTAAGCAGAAAGTCAAGGTTTCTACAGCAGCTCTTTGCTTCGGGTCCCAGTTGTTCTGTAGAAATGCTTAGGCTGTGTTTGCACACGTGTTGGGTGGCTTTATGACTGCAGTACCCACATGTCTGTGAACTGGCATTCGTAACACATCTCTGAGCTGGGGAAACTGGAGGAAAGTCCCCATTTAGAGCTTCCCCCACGTGTCCCACTCTGCCTTTGTGCTTTGGAGCAGGATAACAAAATGCACGACCACCTCCCAACAGAAGAACGCTTTCCTAAGGATGAGGGCAGCGCTCAGGCTGCTGGGACGATGGGGACATTGCTATGGGCGGGTATCAGCCACTGGAAGCCAACGTAGGAAAGCGAGGTCGGTAAATCCTGCATGGCATCAGAGCTTTGGGGGCTCTGCTCCGTGTCAGCTCGGCTGCTCTCTCCTTAGCAAAACTACAGCGTCTGCAGAGCTGTGTTCTCCGCAGTGGGAGGGAAGGGTGAGCGCGCTCTTGGTGGGTGGCCCCGGTTTTCCCCCCAGCAGGTGGGAGCTGTGCCTGGTCCCGGCCTCCTTCCTCTTCTGATAAATGAAGCTGAACTGGTTTGATCGCATCACGAACCCCGGTCTCAGAGTGAGCCCCTCCAGCGTTTTGCGGTGGTTTACGTTTAAAATACGGAGCCTGGGACTTCTTCCAAGAGAGCGTATTCCTGTGCTGGAGCTGGGGGTGGCTGTGTGCCTCCGTTCTCCAGGGGTTCATTTGGTCTTGGGAAGCACCCCCAGCTCTTCCTCTGTGTTTTAAGAAGACTTCCTAGGGTTTTTTTTTCCTTCACAAATCTCTCTCACCCGTGTGCTCTTCTCGCCTGGTTTGTCCGGGTGGGTTCTGCCGAGCGTCTCGTTTCAGCTGGGATCACATGAACGTTGTCCCTTTAATTCTCACATGGACCTCATCCGAGGGAAGCACGCAGGAATTCCAGCGTGTAATCTATTGTTTCCAAGCCCTGTTCCTATTTACTTCCTTTCCCCCTCAGAGTAATCTCGTTGCTGCAGCATCCTCGATGGGAGCATCGGCGTGGGGGTGGGTATCAAACGGAGCAGCCCCATTTTCTGCCCAGCCCTTCCCTTTCCGAGCCCTCTCCTCTCGCAAGCTGGGGCCGATTTCCTTTTCTGAGCAGGAATTCCTGCGGTGATCCTTCTGTCTTTGCCTCCCCTCCCGGTGCCAAGGATGCGTTGTGAGGCTCCAGCTGGCTTGGCTGGCGTACAGGGAAGCGGAGCTGGGTTTGCTGTGCGGGGCTGAGAGGTGAAGCGAGGCAGCGTGGTGGGATTGCTCTTCTGCAAGGGGAAGTTGCTGCGCTCCTTTCTCCGTCCCTGCCTTGACACGCAGCGTTTGCAGCGGGTTGTGTCAGCAGAGGGCGAGCAGCGCTGAGCGTCTCAGGGGAACAACGTGGCTTTGGGGAAAGTTGGATTCTCGCCCGTTTCTAACGTCGGAATGAAGCGGCTGGGTGTTACGTTGAAGGGAGGATGCCGGGGTGATCTACACGTGACTTTGGAAGAGAAGGGTGCATGGGGCTGTAGTTCATCCAGGGCAGCTTCCCTGAGCTCCCCCTGTTTTCTGTATTGGATGGGACGAGAGGGAATGGCTTGAAGTTGTAGCAGGGAGGGTCAGGTTGGGTGCTAGGAACAATTTGTTCTCTGAAAGAGCGGTGATGCTGCCCAGGAGGGGCTGGGGTCACCGTCCCTGGAGATGTGGCACTGGAGGACGTGGTCAGTGGGCACGGTGGGGTGGGGTTGGTGGTCTCGGGGGTATTTCCAGCCTTAATGATCCCGTGGTTCTGCGGAAAGAGACCGGTCCTTGTGGAGTTTGGGGAATGGGCTCGGCCTGAAGTTGTCCTTTACAAGTGTTTTTCTCACCCAAGGAGACTATGGAGGTTACGTTGAGCTCAAGATGGCATTTGTGAGCCCGCTTTGTCTCAGCATGAGAGAGGCTGATGCCCTAGGGAGCTATCAGAGAAACTAAGAGCAGGGTGGTCTCTTAAAGCCCCATGTTTGTTTGGTCACTTATTACTTGTGATGGGTGAAATTCCCATTCGACATCCACGGAGCAACTCCCCCTGACTTCAGCAGAGGCAGGATTTCCCCTCTCTGCTTCTCACCCTGCAGAAAGGACAAAGCTAAGCTGTGTGTATTTATTGGCTCCCTGATCCTCTGGCCTGTTTAAAGTCCTGGTGAGAGCAGCGTCCGTCCACGGCATCTCCCACGCACATTTCACCCCCCCCCCCCCAACACTGCTGCTTCCTGGGTATCTGCTGTCCTTGAGTCAAGCTGCTTGCTGACATTGCCTGTGTTGACTCAGTCAACCGCTGTTATAATCACAGGGAGAAATTACAGTGAGGAGAAATTATAGCTCTGTTTGGCTTGGTGACTTGGGAGCCAGCTGCCTTTTGAACTTGACTAGCAGTTATCCTAATAGCACGGAGAATATACACTTGGGATACGAGCTTTGTCTCTGGGGAGGTTCAGAACACGAAGGGGAACTTGGAATGGAATGCAATCTGCTGCTTAATGCTTTGCCCTGCTGTTGAAGGGAGGGCTGGAGCAGGATGGCAGGGCTCTTCAGGAGAGTGCTGGCTGCTCGGCTCCGGTCAGCAGTGCAAGCAAGGTGATTTCACAGTTCCTGGGTTATCCTGAGACATCACCACCGCAGCGTCCAGGGTGGTTCCAACCTAGTACGGTGCCTCACCTCTCAGATTTTGGACTTCAGAGGTGTAAGTGCAATAGAGGGAGGTTGGAGAAGGGCGTAGGGAAGGGCCAGGCAGAGTTCTGGGGCAAGGGCAAGCTGGCACAGCATGATGTTAGATCACCTACAGCCCTGCTGGCTGCTGTGTTGCTATGGGGGTTGGTCCTGTCCTGGTAGAGAGCAGGAGTCTGGATGGTGGGCAAAGGAAGAGGATGGAAACAGAAAGAGGGAGGGGACCCAGCAGTCATGCACAGAGTGTAAACCAAGCAGTGGAGTCCAAGGGCAGCGGCCACAGAGCTGCAGCATCTCACCCGGTCATGGAATGGTTTGGCTTGGAAGAGACCCTTACAGCTCATCCAGTCCACCCCCTGCAATGTTCTGCAGAGAACAGCCCAAATTTTGTTCCTTTTTGCACCCGGTAGCAAAGATAAAAGAGGAACTGTGCAGGGGGGGGCAGCCATGCCAGGCTGCAGTGCGTGCCTGCTTCACCTTCCAGCAGCTGGTAGTGATTCATCTGCAGCAGAGAAACATTTAATTCTCTAGAAATCTGCAGGAAACGTGCACTTGTTTGAACGTTGGCTATTTGTATGGGGAGAGGCTTCCCTTGGATGCTGGTATTAAGATAATGACGTGACCACACAGGAGTGCAAAATCCCTCTGGCCCTTTCTCTGCTCTCGGTGCCTTTTATACCCCCCTGCTCTTCGTGCTCTGCACCCATTCACGCTCAGTCCTGCTCGCTTCGCTGCCCTCCAGCTCCCTGCTGATGCGTTCCTTGCTTTCATTCAGAGCAGCCTTAAAATCATTCATGAGAAAGTCCGTCTGCAGGCGGGGATGGGCAGCGTGCTGCGCTGCTCTGCCTTTAAGCCCCTCTAAGTCCATTAGGCATCGTGGTACCCGTGGGCTGACCCTGCTGCCTGTGCTTCCTGCTGGCTCCTCTTTGCTTTCTGCTGGGTGGGATTGTGCCCGTTGTTCTGCTGGGGTTTGCTAAGGGGTCTTGCTGGAGCCAGCCTGCCAGCTCCTTGATGTCTCTCGCCGGTGAGTGCAGAAGGAAGCAGCTGCTCAGTCCTTGACGTATGTTGTGTCTTGTTCCGTGCAATGGATTCCCTTTGGGCTGCAGTGATTGTTTGTAGTGTCTTTGCTGCTCCTGCGAGGAATAATTAAGGGCCTGAGAGCTGTGCTTCTTTGCATGAGGCAGTGCAGGAGGTGGTGGTCCCTGCCCCTTCCCAATGGCCCTACCTGCTGCCTGGGCCATCGTCCTTTCTTAGAGCATCAGCAGCTTGGGGATGGAGTCCTGCGAAACCACTGCTGTTCAGCACAGCTTGCCTGGCAGCAGATTTCCACTATTTTCCCATCTCCTGTCATTCCCAGAGCTGCTCTGCGCCCCGTCCCTCCCTTCTCTCTGGTCTATCTACATCTTTGGCAGCACTGATTTCTGACCGAGGCCCTAGCACTGCTTGTTTTGTTCCACGAGGAGGAAGGAGTGGGTGCAGGCTGTCCCGCACGTGCTGCAGCCTGGATACTCTGAATGTAGCTCTGCACAAATGAATGCTGCAACGTCCACGGCGCTGACGGTGCAGCCGTCTTCCTGCAGATGGAACTGACCTAGATTTTTCCGTGCGTCCGAAAAGAGGGATTTGGCGCTCGCTCAAGAGAAGCAACCAGCGTTGTGTGTTTATGCAATAGCACTTAATCCCTCTTATTCCACGGAGTGGCCGGGATCGCCGTGCTGCTTTCCCGCTGCATGGAGTTGACGTTCTTTGCTTTGAAGAGCTGCCTTTGAATGCTTCCCTTCCTTTCGTGTGCCCGGTGCTCTCAGCCCCGAGTCCCGTGCCTTGTGGATGACACACAGAAGGATGGAGCTAATGGGTATCACTTCACTCTGCGTTTTGCATGCTGCCCAGTTTGAGCTGGGTCCTCAGCGGCCTGAGCAGATGATCGCTGTCTGAAGCTTGTCTGCTGGAGGCTGAAAAGCAGTCTTAAAAAAAAAAAAAACCCCAAACAACACAAACCCACCTCCGTTAACGCTGTCTGTGATGGGTTTCCAGGGCACGTATCAAATCTCGCTAGATAACCTGTCTTACTCACCTTCAAGTTGAGACAAGGTCTTAAAAGCAGCAGGAAATGGTGCCTCCAACCCTTTCCTTGACATGGATGGGTTCCTGCCTTCCTGCCGGCGTTCTTTGGCTTCTTTTGCCTTCCCATGAGCTTGACTCAGCAGAAATCATCCTTGTCAGACAGGAACTTTAGCTTTCCACACTGGGAATCAGCATTGCCTGGCGGGGGAAGGAAGCAAATGATGCCTGAAAGAAACGGTGGCAGAACGAAACGCATTATTTCTCATGTGGGCGCTGTCGGCGCGGTGGAATTTGGTGCCCTGAGCCAGCAGAGCCCTTTTCCATCTCTCCCTCTCAGCCACTGTGCCTTCAGTTCGTGGATCCCATCTGTTTCTTAGAGACGGGACCTTTTTAATCTTTCTGCTGAGAAGAAGCGTTGAAGGAATACCAATTAGCTCCCCTTGTCCTGGCATACTCCAGTCACGCTTTTGTTGCTGGCTGCTGGGGCTCTGCATGCATCTCTGCACCACCCCGACTCCCTTGGCAGCCGTGTGCAATGGAAAGGAATGCAGCAATGGGCACTGAGGAGTTATGGATGCTGGAAAGACTTTTCTTCCCTTGGTCCAACACCGTTGGTGCCGCCAATGGGCGCATCGTTTAATTTCTCCCTGCTTTCCTTGTTTTTAAGCAGTAGGAGGAACCATTGGGTTTGATGCAACTGGGGAACCTCACGGTGAGTTTGCAAAGCCCATCTAAAAGGGCTGTGCTATTGGAAGTTCTCCTTCCTGACAGCTTCTAGGGCATGTTTTCAGCAGGTTGCTCTGTTCCTGAAAGCAGTGACATGTGTGCAGCGCGTGTGGTTTTGGGATCTGGGGGACTCTGTAGTGGTTTACATGGGAATGCCATTCCCTGGTGCAGCCTGTGGGCAACGTGAGCTGGTGGAGGAGCTCTGTGAGAACCATCCCGTGCCATTATACAGTGCAAAGAGGAAGAAGGAGGAGAGTTCTCAAATAATTGCACGGTGAGAGGTAGCTTAACCCAGCAGAGTTACATCTCCCCCCGGAAACATCTGTCTCTTAAGGATTCTTCCCAGCTCAGGGCATGGGAGCTGATCCGTCTCTTCCCAAGAGTTTGATGTATTTCAGAAGGGGTTTTTCAGGATTTGTAGCAGTGTCCAAAGAGATGAGTTCAGCCCCTGATGGGGTTCAGATGACTTCTCAGACTGATGGACTTTGCCCACCACGAGGCATAGTAGTTGGGTGAAGTTACTGTAGCTGGAGAAAACCATAGATGCTCTTCCATCAAGCAGAATTTGGCCGTGGCTCCAAGATCAGCATTTGCTCCTGTTAGTTTGTGGAGCAGGTTGCTATGCAAACACTCTATAGAAGAGGGAGAGAGCAGCTGTATGGAAATGATCCCACCGAGCTGCCCTGCAGCTCTTGTTCTGCTTGCTGCCAGCAATGAAACTGAGGTCGTGAATGTGAGAGATGGCTGTCAAGGTTTGATCCGTGGTGAAAACAAAAGACAGAGCCTTGTCTGTGCGAGCTTCTGTCAGCAGTGTGGGTTGGAAGGGCCTCACTGCAAAAATTCCCATTTACATCTGTGCTCCTCTTCATCCCCGTGCCCACATGAGATGGGGATGGGCAACGGAAGGAGGCAGAGAAGCCAGAGCCTGTTCCTGTCCCAGCTTCCCAACCAGTGGAAAAAGCCTGCTGGGCAGAGCATAGCTCCGCTGACCTGGGAGGGACAGCGTGTCCTCTTCTTTCTGATCACGCTTTTGCCCTGTGGGTGCTGCTGTGGTTGAGTTTTGCCTTGACCTGAGACCCGTGGCTGCAGCAGCGCTTCGCTCGGTCCCATTCCCCAAAGCATCCAGTTCCGTTTGTCTTTGAAGCGTTGGGCTTCGAGTGTGGAGTGTGCCTGAAGGAAAACATAAGCTTTGGAGTCACTCGAGTATCTCTTCTGAACTTGGCTCCCCTCCTCCTTTACCATGGTGACCCGAGTGTGCCATAAACCTGCTCTGTAAGGACCTGGGACCTTTCTTTCATCTATGGATGCGGTCATTCCAACTGTGGAAGGGAGGTTAGTAATTATTCTTTGGACATACAGCCTGCTGTTCCTTAAATTCGTGTCCAGAAGACATTATTAATCATATTTTGGATCTGATCAGGCAGCTTAAAAGACAAGGGAAATATCTGCGTGACATCAGCGAGGGAGTAACAGAACATTGCAGTCTGCAAATGTCACCAGCAAGGATGCATCCAATCCTTCTGAGTCTCGTCCAGTTTCTGACTTTCTCTGCATGGAGTCTCATAAACTGGATCGAAATGGAGAGGGAACAACCCCTGGTGTCACTGATGCTGCCTTCCTCTCTGTTGGTCTGGTAGATGCTTCCAAGCGAATGACTTCAGTGCAGTTGCATTAGAATGGGACGTGCCATTGGGTGCAGAGAGCTGTTACTCCTCGGAATGATCCCCTCTGTTCTGCAAAAAACATCATTTGGGGATGGTACCCCCAGCTGTGCAAACTAAATCTCATTGTGAGGTGTTAAGAGGTTTCTTCGCTTACATCCTTGTTATTTTTCCATAGTCAATGCATCAGCTTGGGTACAGCAGGTAGGTGAAGCAGTGACCTTAAAGGTGCTCTGCTAGCGAACCTTCCTTGTCCTAGATTGAAAAAATGCACCCTGCCATGTATTTTGGAGGGAGAACTGTCTGAAATGGGAGCACGGGAGATGCGAGGCTCTTTCAGGTGGCTTGGTTTGGGATTTCGGAGCTCAGAAGCAGCGCTGAGCTCTCTCCTGTTGCATAGAGTTGGTTTCCAAACAGCGCTGTCACCAGACAAGGCACGCTTCCTTGACCTTGGTTAGAATGATATTTAACAGTAGAAGGGATTGTGGCATCTTACAGCTGAGAGTTGGAAGCCTCGGGATGAAATAAGGTCTCTGATTATGGCATAATCTTCTCTTGCCTGACTTCTCCTTCGTGTGCGTTGACTGGATCCCATTCACTTTGACAGCATCTCTCCCAGTCTGTCCCTGTGCCGGGAGAGCACTGCTGCAGCCACAGACCAGCAGCAGCTCCACTCTTCTTTGCAGGGAGCTCTGCAATTACCAGGGCTGAATTTAATTACAACCCTTCCATAAAATGCCTTCCAACAGAACGTACAACTCAATAAATGCAGCGGATCTCATCACACGCGGTGGCTGCAAAGATTAAGTTGTATTAAAAAGGCAGATGTGTTTATAGTAATCAAGCTGCTATTTAAAACCTGACTGCTAACAGTTAAATATTGAGGATTTACACCTTATAAACTCCACTTAAACAATAGGTGCATTCTGTGCTGGTCAGAGCCTGAAATAATGCATACCACTGCAGTTCATAGCAGTGAATGGAACCCTGCACACGTGGTTTTATGACATACCCAATTTTTGTGGCCGGTTGACCTTAATTCAGTTTTACATTGTCTGTATCAAATAGTTTTTCTCTTTCCTGGTAGTAGCCTTCATTGGCCGAAGACGGAGGAAGAGTTTCGTGCATGCTTTAGATGTCGCATAATTAAACCGGTTGGAAAAAGGCTTTACAGGGCAAAGCTGGAAGCAAGAAACTATTAATAGAAACTCCAGGAAGAGCTGTTAGCGAGCCAAGCCCCGCTCAGATGAGACAGGATGTAAAAAAGAAAAAGAAAAGGAAAAAACCTGAACATGCCACAATACCAGGAAGCTATAAAACCCATTAATCCCCACCCATCCGGGCATCCATCCAGCAAATAACGTTCTGTTTCCAATGCGGGGCTGGATTCAGCTGTGCCACCGAGGTCTAGAAAAGCAGTCGCTTCCCTTAAGCTGGGTTCTTAAAGTGCATTTTTGGAGATCTTTAGGTGCCAGAGAGCTCTTTGAGGTGATGTTTTTCAGTCCCAATGCATCTGGTAGGCTATTGGTGAAGTGCCCCATGATCCCATCTGCCCACTGCCTCTGTTCTCCATCCGGGTGCTGCTGGGGCAGAGCTGCAGACATCCCCCTGCTTTGGGAAAGCTCTGAAGGACCAGAGCTGCAGCGTGCTGGAGTTGGGAAGAGGAAACCAATAATGCCCCAAGAGGTGGGGGGTGCCCCATCCCTGGAGACCCCCAGGGTCAGCCTGGATGGAGCTCTGAGCTCCTCTGGGTGTCCCTGTTCATTGTAGGGGGTTGGAGCACACAGCCTCTAAGGTTCCCTTCCAACTCAAACCATTCTATGACTCAAAGTTCCCATTAAATCAAAGTTTTCTCCTTCCCCTTTGACTTAATGCTGAGCGTTATCTCTTCCCCGCAGCATTCAGCCTTTTGGGGTGGTAGGATGCATCGTATTTCACGTGGCTGAATTCTAGGATATGGAAGCCACACAGATAAGCTCACAGTGGTTAGTGCTGTTGTCTCACTTTGGTTATTGTCTGCTTTTAATCTTGAGCTGATTAATCTGCCCAAGAGGAGAGCAGAGGATCAGGAGAGGGGCAGAGAGCAGCCATGGGTGGGAGCTCAACTACTTGGAAGTACAGATGCACCTTGTAAACAGTGTAATGGGGGGGGGAGAGCAAAACCCAGCACATCAAAGAGGTAATTAAAGGCTGTTTGATGATGGCATGTGGCTGCACAGGTGCTCAAATCCCACTGCATTCCAAAGGGAGGTGAACTCTGCCTTTGTCTGAGGAAAAGACAAATAAACTGTCCAGGAATGCTGGAATCTCATCGGTTTCTTATCAAGGGAAAAATGAGACGATTGGTAGAATACATCATCTTTTTGTTTTTCCTCCCGCGGAGCAGTTGCTATCCTGACGTAGACCAGCTTGCTTTACGGGCCCTTGCCTTTTGGATTCCGTGTCTCAGAAGGTTGAAAGATAAATCTGCAGCGTGTTTTCTGCTCCGAGCTGAGGAACCGCTGCAATCCAAACCCTGGCTTTGCCACTTTGCCTACGGAGGAGCAAAGAGGAACGTCAGGATTGGACCCCAAGTCCAGTGCCGTGCAGGGAGCTGCTCTGAGGAGCGCAGCTTTGCAGTTCCTCCTCCCAAGGTTTCGCCGTTAATGGAGTGATACTGAAACCATCTTTCCCTTTCTGCCTTTTTCTTCTTCCTTTTGTTTCTTTTTTTGGAGCGAGCTTTGAGCTCGAAGTGAGTTGGCGACTTCCTCCTCCGCGCTCGGCGGCTGACATCATTTGTCCAGCAGGAAGAAAACAGCTGGGCTTGGAAACGAGGCGAGACCAAGGCTGCAGCAAGCTGGAGAGCCAAGGGCTGACAGCAGAGCGGTGCAACACTTTGCCTTGAGTGCATCCTGCAGGCACGAGGCTGCTCCGTGGGGTTCCCTGGGGAGCAGCGCTCGCTGAGGTTGCACAGCGCGCTGCTTTTCACATTGCAAACCTCCGGGGTCGTCCCCACGGCTCCGTGCTCTGCTGGGTCAGGAGACCTCGCATCCGTGCTCGTAGCCTGGGGTCATCTCGGGAAGCTCAGGGCTGTGGGAACGGAGCGGATGGAGCTTTCATCTGCTGCTCTGTGCTGCTCTCTGCGCAGGGACCGTAATGAAAAAGCTTTTTGTTGCACTCTGAGCTCTGCCCGAGGGCTGGAAGGAGCTCTGAGCTGCACGGGGACAATCCCTACCCAAACTCAGTAAGCAGAAGTAGTTAACAACACTTGGTTGGTTTAACAGCAGGCAAGGAATCGGTCTTCACTCTTCTCCTTTAAGGGACCTGGGCTCATTCTTGCTCGCTTGGGCTCTAGCTATTATGTTTTGACTAAAACACAACCAACCAAACAAAAACTAAGCCCCCCAAGCCCCCAGCGTAGAGGAACGTAGGACAAGGCTTTGCAGTGCGGTGACAAGAGGTGGAAAAAGGGAGAAGCCATTTGCACGCCTGTCTGAATTACTTCTAGACTGGAACGTGGGGCTTACACCCGTGTTTCTTGTGCCTTCCGTGCAGCATCTGCTGCCTCTGCAGCAGCACAGGTGGGTGATGGTTGGATTCAGTGCTTTCTGTGGTCTTTTCCAGTCTTTATGAGCAGCTCCTTCCCCCGTGCTGCAGCTCAGGTGTGGCTTCCCCAGCTCTCTTTGGACTGGTTCGATCACAGGTTTGGGGGAGGCTGGTGCTTACCTTGCACGCCCGAGCCTGCTGCCCGCGTGGATGGAACCAAGTGGGTGATTCGTAGTGTTTGCCTGGCACAGTGCTACGACGGAAGCAAAGCGTTCGGTGTGGATGGGGGTGATGGGTTGTATGGCTGGCTGTGAGCTCCAGGGAGCTGCTGCGAGATGTGGCGGCGGCACGGCTTCCATATGACACATCCCAAATCCCCAGAGCTGATTTTCATGTGCATACGCACCGCTGCCTCCGTCCCTTATCCTGATTATAACCAGCTGTGGTCTGACTTTGTCAGAGATCCGGTGGAGGTCCCTTACCCCCTCTCCCACTCCCTCCGCTGACTCCCATTAGTCATACTTGGGCAGTGCATGAAATGGGATGGTGATAAAGCTCTGATCCTAAACACCAGAGCTGGTCCTAGGGGCTCTGTGCTGGGCTGCAGAGACCGTGGCCTTAACCCCTTGGTGTCCCCGGCAGAATTCCCTTAATTTCTCCATCTGGGGGCTGAGAGCTCTCTCATGGCACCTTTCGTCTGAGCAGAGATGGATTTATGACACTGCTGCCATCGAGATTAAATGGGATTTTTTGGCTTTTTAATAAGCTCACAGGCGGAGGAAGACGGCTCTTGTGTTAAGACAGCGCCATGGCTGCAAACCTGGGTTTTCTCCACGTCCCTTTGGTAATGCAGAGGGAATGTTATTTTTCTCCTTTGTTGTTCGTACTGTTTCAGCTGAAGATTAAGTTTGGCAGAGTGACAATGGGCTGCAGAGTGGCCAGGAAACAATTCCGTCTGGAAGCTCGTGGAAGGGTTCTGACCATGGGAGAGGAGGAGCTGGTGGAGGAGAAGTCAGATGGTTTTTCCAACAGCGGGGCTGTTTGTCAGCTGGTTGAGTTTGGCTTCATTTTCCCAAGGGGGGTGAGAACAACATCCCTGAGCTGATGCCAGGCAAATGTCAGAGCTTTCACCCGTAGCACAGATTTCTTTCATGGGCAGAAGTCTGTGTCCTCGTGAGCAGACGGAGCCCTCCTA
The DNA here is from genome assembly GCF_002078875.1 of Numida meleagris. Lineage (NCBI taxonomy): Eukaryota > Metazoa > Chordata > Aves > Galliformes > Numididae > Numida > Numida meleagris. The sequence continues at coordinate 465,256 of NC_034429.1, read as the reverse complement.
TTCCTGAACCCTTCAGCTGGTCCAAGCTGCAGCTGTGCTGATGGTACATGGGCAAAGAGCTGCATGACACGTCCATCCCTTTGCAAACTGGAGCAGTGCTTCGAGGGGCAGGCGTGGGCTTTTTGGAGAAAAGCAAATATTTGAACAGCTGTTTGCTAGCTGTCGTGCAAAAGGCAGAGAGGGAGTGGGTAATTTTGCAGGAAACAGGGCTGGTTTGGGTCATCCTCTTGCCTTTGTACAGCCTTTACATGCCTCAGACATTGGAAACATCATTACCAAATCCCTTCAGTTACCATGTGAGATGGTTCTGCACCTGTAGTGCTGGTGGAATATGCTGTAGCTGCCTGTGAAGGCAGGTGCTGTTTGACCCAAGGGGGTGGGCAGCATGGCCATCTCTGCAGCCAGGACAGGCTGTTGGCCCTGCTCGTTCTTCACTTTGCACTGTGTCTTGTTTGGGACATGGAGCAAAACACAGCTCGTACCTTAAGGGGAAAGGGATGGCTTGGTTTTGCAGCAAAGCATGCTGTCTTAAACAGCCAAGAACGCTGAGCCAGCTGCTTACTGGTGTTTTTGTTGTCTTTCCCAGTTGATCACGTGGTTCCTGAGCCGGGGACCAGTTTGCTGACTGCGTTCGACCAGTGGCGAGAATGGGCGGACAGCAAATCCTGCTGCGACTACTCCCTGCACGTGGACATCACCGAGTGGCACAAAGGCGTCCAGGAGGAGATGGAAGCTCTGGTTAAAGATCACGGTATGTGCAGTTAGAGGAAGCTCGGGGGAGCCTTTCCCCTCCTTATTCTTCAGAATTGGCTCCCCTGTGTCTCAGGGCTGGCTTTTCAGACGTGCTTTATTCTTCCATCCTCACGACATCGGGCCCTGACGTTGTCTTGTCCCATTGATGTGGGGAGTGCTGACGTAGAGCTGAGCCTTGGGCTGCTGCCGGGCAGAGGAGCACCTTTGTTCAGTGGAAACCCATCAGCTTGAACTCGAAAATCTTGTCTTGGTTCATGTGTAGGAAGGCAGGAGAGGGAAAGGGGACTTCTGAGAGCCCCCTGTGCCTTGGGCAGTACACCCATGGTGCAGGAGGGCACGTTGGCAGACAGAGCTGCCCTATCTCTTGCCTTGTGTGCAATGCATTCCACTTATTTTTTTTTTCATTCAAGCTCCTGCAGTGCCAAATCCACAGAAGGATTCTTAATTTGTCCCTGTGTCAATAAATGCCACGTGGCAGAGGAGCTCCTGCCTTTGCACTGATTTGCTGAGAGAGCGTGCGCATCATGAGTATGCATTTCACAGCAGATTAAAGCAATGTATTTATCTATCATTACTGCTTGATGAGGGGCTGATGGAGGGGGGATGCCTTTTTCCTGTGCCTGCAGTTTGTATGCTAAAGACAATTCCTTTGCTCTCTTTCTAGGTGTGAATTCCTTCCTGGTTTACATGGCTTTCAAAGACCGCTTCCAGCTGTCTGATTCCCAGGTAGGAAGGATCACCTGCTGCTGGCACTGAAAGCCACGCATCCGTCTCTACCAGGGTTTAAATTCACTATGTTTGGATCTAGCATTCTTCTGGTTTCTATCTTTGTATGTGTAACAGTACCTAAGGTTTGTAACGGTACCCAGAGCTCTGCCTCGAAGAATTCTTTCAAGTCTTGGTGAAGGGAGAGCAATGGTAAAACTCATTTTGAGGGAACCGAGGGTTTATCCCAGCTCCTTTCGTGTGGAGGCAGTGGCAGTTTTATAAATCACTGCTTTTTGCATTGGCACAGGGCAGGGCAATGAGATCTCTGGTGTGTGTTTGTAAACCAGAGCTCATCCTGGTCCAGAAAGCGGGTTTGGGGCTATGGTGCTGGAACCACTGGGGACTTAGGAAGGAATTGCCCTCCTGGTTGCCCTTGTAGTGGCTCCATCTGAGCACGGCTAATTGTTGAGACGGATAGTTTATATTTCTAAACGGATAGTTTATATTTCTAAACGCGGTGGGAGGAGAGGAATGCCTGGGAGTCATTTGGAACCGTGTGGGAGGCAGTGGTGGGTGGCAGTTACCTCTAATGACTCTGGCGAGCGTTTTAATGAGCGGCCATTAACAGAGCAGGCATCCCTTGTGGGTTAGTCAACCTGAGCCCTCTCAAACTCGTGGCAGAGTGGGAAATCTCGCTCCTCTCTCCTCCATTCTGACAAATTCTGGATGCTGTACGCCCACCACAGACCTGGTGTGCATTGTCACGTGCATTCTCCCTCTTTCAGATCTATGAGGTCCTGAGTGTGATCCGGGATATCGGTGCGACAGCTCAAGTGCACGCTGAGAATGGTGACATCATTGCCGAGGTATGTGCTGTTTGTTCTGTGGATTATCAGCTTCAAGCTGCCGGGAGAGGTTTGGAACTCCACATCTCTCTTTGCAACGGGGATATCTCCGAGGATATTTCCATCAAGGAGGCAGGCAGAGCTGTGCATCGTGCCCTTCATGGTCAGGGATAAGTCAGGTTGTTGGGGCAGCTATCGGCCACCTCCGCCTTCCTGCCCATAGCTGAAAGACTGTGCCTGGCTGAGACTGCCACTGCACACAGGAAAATGCTTAGGGAAGGAAAACAACTTCATGTAGTAGCTGGGATGCTGACACTCGGAATCCTTTAATCAGGGACAAAGAAGCAGCGTTACTAATTGGATTTGATCTGCAGCTTCCTTTTGTACATGGCGTCTCATGCATGCGTGCAAAGTGTGGCGTTGCAAAGGGTTTCTGCATTGTCTCAGTGGGGAGAAGACCACCTGAGTCTTTGAGCCCAGCGGCATGCAGGCTCTGGGTGATATTTCCATGAGATACTGGTTTTTGACATTGCAGAGAGACTGTTTTATAGACACAGATGAGCAGGAAAGTTAAGGGGACTGTGAACACGATGTGAAGCAAGTTAATATACAAGGCTTCCCCGACCTGTGAACAAATCAGCAGGGCTTTTGTAGAGCTCTGGTTATTCTCAGCAGTGGATGTTGGACAGAACTCTGGTTCTAAGGCCCTAATGCAAAGCCCCATGTGACCATTAACTAGGACAGATGCTGAGGATCTCACTTGTACCTCTTTCAAACAGCTGTGTTTGCTGCAAGAAAAGTGCATGTTGCTTTAAATCTTTTTTTTTTTCCTGCTCTTTTTTTTTTTTCATCTGCCTTAGGAGCAGCAAAGGATCCTGGAGCTGGGAATCACAGGCCCTGAAGGGCACGTGCTGAGCAGGCCTGAAGAGGTGAGGATGCCTTTGCCTTTACCCCCCCCAGCTTAAACCATTTCTGCATTGCCATCGCGTAGCTCCTATGGGGATGGATGTGGCCAGGAGCAGGATTTCATCCTGGCTATGAGCAGTATTGCTACATGGGATAAGGGAAGAGGCAAGAGCTCTTCTAGGGACTGACTCCTACTAAAAAACCACCAACTGCTCCCTTCTAGAGGCTTAACCACAGTGGGTGCTCATGAGAAATTGGGGAACCCCCTCAGCTTTTCTGCTGGGGGGAGGAGGAGCGCTTTCAGGGAACAGTTCTTCCACCCTGAGGTTGAATCCACCCTCTGGAAGTTGCTCACCTCTTTCTGTTGGTTACTGGAGAGGGTCTGGGAAGGCGCTGCTTTCACATCAGGTATCTAAAGCAAAGCAACATTCTGTTTTAGGCGCTTGTATCTTCTGTTGTATTTGATTGTTAGATGCGTGCTTTACAGATGGTGGGTTTGGGGTTGTTTTTTTTACCCAAATGATTTAGTGAAGGCACAGAGAATGTGTTCCAGCGGGGGGAGCTGAGTCTCAGGTCCTAGGCTAGCACTTCAGCGTACCTAACCCTCATCTTCTCCAGGGTTGAGCACCCTGATCCCATTTATCTCACTCCCTCTACATTCTTAAAAGAATCTGAAGAGCAGGGAAGAACCTCACGGCTTGCCCTTTCAGTTTGGTTCTTCATTTCCCTTCTTTCAGCATCTCTGAGCTCAGTACCTCACCACGGCATGCGAGGCTTGGGAATTCCATCCGTGTACTCACACACCATGAATTCTCTCTGTTCCCCCCAAGATAACAGCGCTTTGCTGCCTGCCAGATGCGGTCCTGCTGGACGCTGGAGGCGTGAGATCATCCGCACGTGCCCTCACGCTCCCTCAGTTTCCTCCCCTTGGTTCAGACAAGCAGCATCCAGAGGCGTTTCAGTAGGAACATAAATCATTCAGCTGCTGCAGGGGCAGGGAGAAGGGAATAGACTCAGCCCTCGCAGAGCTGCTTGGCCCCGGGAGCTGGGATTCTTGCTTCCTGGAAGTTGTGTGCTGACACGCTGAGTCTTCCACCCACTCCTGCGTTCTTTTTAATGGGACATACTTCTTGCCTTGCATCAGGAGAGCGGGAACAGATGCCGGCTTGACACTTAAGGGCTCATCTGTGGAGCATCCCCTAACTGTTATGGACTTAGGAAAGGCCGCTCCTATCTTGTCAAATCAGCCCAGCCTCGTCTGGCTGCTTCAAAGACCATCGTTAGTGGAGTGGGAGCTTCAGTGCGCTCCCCTGGCTCGGGTTTGGTGCTCCATCTGTCTCCTGCACTGTGCAGGAATGTGTTCTTGGTGGTGGGGTCAGGAGGGGTCCTGCCCCAGGGCGCGTGGCCCAGCAGCTGGGCAGCCCCGGTGCTCTGAGCTCAGCGGTGCCGTCTGCGCGGGGTGGAAGCGCTCGGCCCGCATTCTCCTCCTTCAAAGTCATAGGAAACAGAGCAGGAAGCGATGTCATCTGGTTCCCTCCCCTCCTTTTTCCCCCCCACCCCCCCGTTGTGTTTTTCAAACCACGCAGCGCTGTTTACGCTGGCTGATGAAGGCCACGTCCCAGCACACACACACACCCTGTGATCCTGCAGGGTGGGCAGAAGGCACGAATTGAGGTTTGCATTTCGCTGCTGGCTCCGGATCCCTCTCCCCTCTGTCACCTGCACTGAACCAGGTGACGTAGCCAACCCTTGGTTCCATCCTTCCCAAAGCCACCGCTGTCCCCAGGCAGCATCACCCACCACTTTTTGCAGCCCTTGGCCTTGCAGAGCGGATCATTCTGTGATGACTTTGGGGAGCGATCCGTCATTTTTTTTTTCTTGTTGCTGTTTCAGCCACAAGAACGCCGAAAGCCCGAGCGGTCCAAGCGCTCCAGGAAATGTCTGTCTTTTTTTTTTTTTNTTTTTTTTCTTTTTTTTTTTTTTTCTCTATTTTTCCAGGAGAACTGCTGTGCTAGGGCTTCTGATGCATGCTGGTAATTGCAAACATTCCCCTTTGGACTAGTCGCTGGCTTATTGTTATGTGCCTGTCACCATAGCATCTGGGCACAAGGCAGGAATTCAGCAGCCTCGTTCTCTTCTGGGCAGAAATGATCCTCTTCCTGCTCAGCAGCTGCTTGAAGGCGTTTTGGTCAGAGCTGTGGAGCTGGGCGTTGTTTTATCCGTGTTTGCAAGTGAGGAAACCGAAGCACGGGGTGGAAATGAGACGTGCGAGCGCTGCAGCGGAGGAGCAGTGAGGAGCAGTTTGCAGTGTGCCTGCAAACTGATGCCATTGCCTGGGAGCACTGGCCCATCTGACGTTGCTCCTTGCTTCTCAGGAGGGACAATCGAGCTTTTCTTTGCTCTTCCTTTCAGCCTCCCTCTTCCTGCTGCTGACTGTGGCACGCTCCAGTGGAACCTCGTGGAGCAAACAGCTTTCCTTGCAGCCTGGCCCTTTTGGGCCAGCAGTGTCCCCATTCCTGCAGCAGCACTGCCTGGGGAGGGTTGTCACCAGCCTTGGAGCGGTGACAAACCTGGGCTGTGCCCCTTTAACCCTGCTGGATTTGGGGATACTGGGTTGGGTATCCGTGTGCCAAGTTCTGCTGGGTCCTTTGTTCCATTTGTCAGCTGGACTACTTTGATTACGATATGTGACTTGGGAAGGTCCTGATTACATTCACTCTCAGAGCAGATAGCAGAGTAGTGCCCCAGCCTTGCTCAGGCTCTCCCGACAAGTATCAGAGCAGTTGATTTATGGGGTGGTTCACGCTCTGTCAGATCCCAAGCCAGATATCGTAGTGGAGGGTGCAATTTGGAAGGCTCGTTTGCAAACGTGGCTTACCAGAATATGTGGCTGCAGCATCGCTCTTCCGTGTGGGCTGGAACACGAATAGTTCTGCTGAGCTAACATTTAGTTGCTTATTTTTGCTTAGGTTAAAGGAGGGGCTCAACCATACTGACCCCAAGCACCTGGAGGGTTGCTTTAGGACTTAGCCTGCTTGCAGGGAGATTTGGAAGCAGCCTGGGAGAAAAGGCAGTAATGAGAAGGGAGTGTAGCTTGATGCCATTTTAATTATCCTGATTACACTGTACATTTTTCTGGCTCAGATTCGCAGAGGTGGAAATTCATCTCAGTCCTGCACACCCTGATTTCCCCTACAAGGAGAATGGGTTCTGCTGTCATGCGGGGTTGTTGCTAACTTTGACTTTGTTTCTCAGGTGGAGGCAGAAGCTGTGAACCGGGCAATAACCATCGCCAACCAAACCAACTGCCCTCTCTATATCACCAAGGTGATGAGCAAAAGTGCTGCTGAAGTCATTGCTCAAGCCAGGAAAAAGGGTAAGTTATTACCCTTGGATGGAAGCAACCTATTAGCTCATTCCGTGCACCTCCTTGCCAACATAAGCTTCACCCCTACGGGAGGAGTTTCTTTTTCCAGTGTTACTGTCCAGGCTCTTGTTCAAAAGGTCCCAAGCAACTGCTTCTGTCTCATCTCCTGCAGAGAAGTATTCAGGGATCATTATCAGTGCCAGAAGCTGCTTTTTCTGTTCAGCCTCTTCGCACCCATCCTACTACATCGAGCCGTGCGCCTTCGTGTTATCACAGAGCAATTCCCTGCTTAACGAATCTCCATGGAGACAGCAAGCTGTGTCCTCTCTCCAGCTCCTGTGCTATTCCCTTAGTGCTTCCTGCTGAGCTGCTTTTGGGATCAGAAGCGATGCCACGAGCCCTGATGGAGGTCTGTGACTCGTGGGCCCTGTTGGAGTCAGTTGGAGTAGCTGATGTGGTTACCAGTTCCAGCTCTTTGCTTGTGAAACAGCTGCTCCTGGTGCTGTAACTCACAGTCTGGCATCCAAGCAGGAATTGGGATTGGTAGTCTGGGGTTGGCTGGGAATCCCTGTCGCCTCTGAGGATGCTGCAGGGAGGACCCGGACCTTGGGTGCTGCTTCTCGTGGTGAGGTCTGTGAGGCAGCTGTGCTGCTGTGAGTGGTGCAGGAGCTCCTCCAGGTCCTGCCCCTGCAGCCTTGCCCCCAGGGAGCAAAGGATGCAGGGCTCAGTGAGTGCCCCATCTCCCTTCTTCTGTGACTAAACCCTTCATTTCTATTTAAAGTGGTTCTGGGTGGGTGAGTAAGCAGGAGGGGGGGGTGATTTTTCCCCTCCTTTCCTCAGAAGGGTTGTGTTTAATTGTGTGCAGTCTCAGTAAGCCTGAATAGATACACAGATGACATCACTTTCCATCTGGGTGCTTGGTGCTCGAGGAGCTAATTTCTGACTGCAGCAAACAGGCTCGTGTGCTTGTGTGTGTGTGTATTAGCTCAGAAGTGTTTTGACCCCATGATTCCTGTTCAGAGAGTTCAGAGCTGGTAAGGGGACTGATCTCCAAAGCCTCTCTCTCTCTGTTTGTGCTATGGAAGCAGCTCAAGCTGTTTTGGATAAACTTTCCTCCCCTAGCTCCATTATAGTGGAGATCACGCTGAAATGAGGAGAGGTGTTGACATGGCCAAGTGGCTGCGTGTTGCATTACCCCAAAAAAACAACTTGCTGTGTCTGTGCAGCTTCATCCTATAGGCCAGGGAAGCCGGCTTCAGATGGCGTTTTCTCCTTATAAGGAGAATTGGGGGTATAAATGGCACACCAATCTCTGCTCCTTCATTCAAATAATTCAGTTTAAATGCTGTGCAGTTACCCAGCTGGATAGCCCGGGAGGGCCACACACATCATCCTTGCCCTCCCGAGCGACAGAGGAAACATAGCTGAAGACCATCCAAAGCAAAAACAGAACAGAATTGATTTGCTAGATGGAAAAGAAGGGCTGTTATTTCAAGCCAGATGCTCCCAGTGGCATTTGTATGGAGGAGATTCCCCGCAGACTCCGTCGCTGGCAGATCTTGGAGCTCATTCTCTGCAGAACAATCCTCCCAATGTGCTGGCCCACAACAGGCCTCCCATTAATAGCCAGCGTGTGTTTTTTGCCTTGTTCTGGTTTCATAACCCTATTTGGGGCAGGCGATGTCAGGCGGCCCCTTCCTCTGCTGGTGGATCCCCTCGGATAGAATTGATCCCACTCCTTTGGTATCAGTGCGGTTCTGGAAGCAGCACGAAGCCACTTCATGCATTGTTCTGCCTCAGCTAATGCACTCTTTCCTTAGGACAGCGTGGTGCAAGGCCATATTCTTGTACACCGCACGGTGAGCTGTGTTAAGACCCTGCTGACCCATTCTTGGGCTGCCTTTCTTCCAACTTAGCCGCATCTTTTGCACGCTGTTGCGAGTACGTGGAGCGTCCGGATTCCGAAGCCAGATGGACAGGCACTTCACAGGGATTTCAGGAAGGTTTCATTTGGTGAGCAGACCCGTGGGGCTGCCAGCCTGCGCTGCTTTTGAAGTCGCAGCGTCTTGCATCTGCTTGGTGTGCAGATGTGCTGGTGTGTTCCAGCCTGCAAAGAATCGTGGCCTGGCGGATCAGCTCTTCCTTCATGTGGTTCCAGGAATGTTAATGAAGGATGCACTGGTGGTTAGTGCACTGGACAGAGAGTCAGGAGGTCTGATTTCATTTCCTAGTCCTGCCACAGATTTACCCTGAACCGCTGGGGCAATCACTCGGTTTTCCTGAGCTGCATTTAGGAGCCAGAAGCACTGATACTTCCTCTCAGTGATGTGCTTTCTCTTTAGGCACTAAGCTTTCCTAATATGAGTTTTCTCTTATCTGATCTGCGCACAAAGCTGGCTCCAATAAACTCAGCCTTGTTAGATCTTCATTGCATATGTGTTTGTAAAAATACTGCAAGCACCTTTTGCTGCTCCATACTTTTATCCATAACAGTATCTTTATTATTCACTCAGGCACTTAAAGGTTTGGAAATGTTCTTTTTCAGAAGGATGCTTTGCTCCTGGAAGCCAGGTTAGAGATGCACATGGCTCAGCAGTTACAGTGGACTGTATTCCTGTCTTACAGGCACTGTGGTGTATGGGGAGCCCATCACAGCCAGCTTGGGTACTGATGGATCTCATTATTGGAGCAAGAACTGGGCGAAGGCGGCCGCTTTTGTCACTTCCCCACCACTGAGTCCTGACCCAACCACTCCTGATTTTCTCAACTCGCTGCTGTCCTGGTGAGTAGAGCTCTTTGTGTTCATTACAAGATGTGTTTTGTCGTGAGACAGGCGATTAATAAAAATAGTAGTGGTTGTTGCCAGCTAGCAAGAGGCTGTTTTACCTTTTAGGAGTAAAGCTGTGTCAATATAAAACCCATCTGTCGTTATCTTTTCCCAGCGGAGACCTCCAAGTTACTGGCAGTGCCCACTGCACCTTCAACACTGCTCAGAAAGCTGTTGGGAAGGACAACTTTACCCTAATCCCTGAGGGAACCAACGGGACTGAGGAGAGGATGTCCATCATCTGGGACAAGGCTGTGGTATGTCACACATCATGGGCTGGTTGTATTATGGCTGGAGAAGGAGCTCTTGCGAGCCCTGGGACTGGTTTTCGTAGTGGTCCCATCGTGGTTAATGCCTCCTTCCATCTCTCCCCAGGTGACTGGCAAGATGGATGAGAACCAATTTGTTGCTGTGACCAGCACAAATGCAGCTAAAATCTTCAACCTGTACCCACGGAAGGGCCGTATCGCAGTGGGCTCTGATGCTGATTTGGTTATCTGGGATCCCGACAGCATCAAGACAATCTCTGCCAAGACTCATAACATAGTAAGGATGTTTTCTGTGATGTGATTTCAGCTGCTCGTTTTGTTCTCTCTTCCTTCAGACTGCACTGACAGGAACCAGAGCCCATGACAACTGAGGGCTTTTTTACTTTATTTATGTTTTCTAAACCTTTGCCCCAGGCCTTTTCTAATCCTACACCCAGTACAGCTCAGTTGTGCGAGTCCAAAGCTGAAATCACATGAGCACCCAGATATTCCCCTCGGAGCAAAGAGCTTCTGAGTGTTGGACGTGTGGATCTGAGCGTGCAAAAAGCTCTTTGAATCCTTTAAAATGCCAAAAGGCCGCACATCACAGTGTGTCACTGATGACCTTTTGGCTCGTTAGCAGTGGGAATGTGGACTGTGCCTTTTCCAGTGGGACTCAGTGAGGCACATCAGCTCCCAGATACCTTTTCTGGAGATTTGATCCAGGTGAATGAAAGTGAGTAGGTTTACATCGTGCACCAATCTGGCCCTGATTGCTGCAGGCTTCTGGCAGCGTTCAGGCTTTGATGCTGATGTCCTGCCCCTTGGCAGCGTTGAGAAGCAGGATTAGTGCTCCCCAAGTTGGTGAATACCCATGAGAAGGAGGAAAGTTGAGAAAAACCTATGGCAGGGACCATTAGCATGGTGGTGGGGAATGTATGTGGGGTCAGACATGATTTTCTTGATGCTCATCCCAACATTAGTTGGCACAGGGAAGCACAGGGCAGCTCCCAAACCAACCAGCCCTTCCCCTGTCTCTTCATGGTGGCACTGCCAGAGGTTTGTGGCTCACAGCTGTGTCCCAGACCTCACACCTGGCTCCTGCAGTGCAAGAGCCATCCCACCCTGTGCAAAATGGCAGCACGGTCCCAGCACAAAGAACTGGTTGGAGTCTCCCGGTGACATTTGAGCTCTGCCTCAGAGAAAGCAACCCCTGTTTGCGTTTGTTGACAACTTGTTTCACTGCTGCCGATGAACCTATGGAATGTTTCCCTGGAAAAAACTCCTTGTTCTTCTTTCCATGAATGCTTTCATTCACTCCGGAGCTGAAGGAGCAAAATTTTCTTCCACACTTGGATCCCTGGGCACATTCACAAAGAAACTTTTTTTTTTTTTTCCTTTTTAAAGGTTTGATTTGCTTTCCTGTGACTTAACTCTGTGTCAGAATTGGGCAGAGATGGCCTGGATTCATTTTACCTGTGCGTAACTTGTAGCACAGGCATCCAGACTCAGAAGTTTGGTTGCTTTTGAGGTTCTTCCAGACTCATTGCATTCAATCTGGAGAGAGAAGACTTGCTCATGTACAGAGGGAGCCCAGGTGCTGGATTCAGTGGTCTAAACCTCAGTCTGCACGTATGGGAGCTGACTGGCTCAGAGAGCTGGAAGGAGCTTGCTGGATTGGATGTTTGATGACCATTGCCATTTAATGGGTGCTGTTTTTAGGAAGTGGAGCCTTCAGAATTTCCTCACCCAAATTTCAGATATCATCTGTGGTTGTTCTCCAGCACAGTCAGGGCCGACTGCTTGTCACCTCTGGATTTTGCCATATGTCTTTGCCATATGTCTAGGCTAGGCTGAAGGACCACCAGACATAGATGATCTTTGTGGTCTTTTTCAACCTTAACAATTCCATGATTCTGTAATCTTGAAGGCACTTCTCAGAAATGGTTTTTGGTCTGAAGACTGCAGATCCCCACTGCAACTCCTGCAGTGTGCCTCACACCCTGTGAAAGAAGAAGCAATTCAGGGGAGCGATGCCCGTAGAGTCAAGGCATCCTATTTTTGATCCAGGATAAAACAAAAGCCCTTTGAAAGTCAGGCCGAGCCGTTGCCACGACACAAGGAGACATACTGATTATGTGGCATCGGATGATTGTTACATTTTTTAATGCTAGAGCAACATGCAAACATTTTCCAAGAATTCACACTGCCGTTGCCACTGTCTGGCAAGGAAACGTTAGGAGCTGGAGAAGGAGATCGTGTTGTTCTTGGAACAGCCTAACTCATAAGTTTCTAACCAGGCCTCCTCCTTTGCCACCACAACTTTTTTCATATTGGAACTGGTTCGCTGTCGGTTTAACCACCATTCTAACTAACTGTAAATCTGCAGTTGAGCCTACCCATACTTATGACACACTTCAAGGTCCAACTCTGTCATTAACTCAGTGGAAAAGGCTTGGATTCGTCTCAGAGCTGGTTGCCTGAGTAAGAGTCCCCAAATAGCATGGTTGTAGTGCATCTCCTTCCAGGACCCTTCCTGGGTGGGACATCTACCAGTGATTCCTTTAAAACTTCTCTTTTTTTTCCCCATGGTGTAATGTTTCAAATCCTATTAATTGAGGATGAGCAATCCCATTAGAGTAAAACAAGATTGTCCTGGTCCCTGACCCATCAACCGAAGCACTGGTCCAAAGTACAGTCTTTCAAAGTAACCATCATTTTTAATATGAAACTCAGATAAAACTTAATTTGGCTCTTAAATCCCATGCAGTGCAGAGAAGGTCTGTGCCAAAGTCCATTTCAACCAGGTCTGCTTGGAAGTATTCTCATTTAAAATGAATTCTGTTAGACCACAGTGTGTACAACCATTGGATTTGCTTCCAGGACTTGAGGAATTAGCATGAGTGGTGATTGCTAAGTTCATGCTGGATCCATGCTGGCATGAATGTTTGCCTCATGCTGTCTGTTTGTCTGTCCTAGTCCCTGGAGTACAATATCTTTGAAGGCATGGAGTGCCGTGGGTCTCCCCTGGTGGTTATCAGCCAGGGAAAGATCGTGCTGGAGGATGGGAATCTGCACGTAACGGAGGGATCTGGACGGTATATCCCCAGGAAACCATTCCCTGACTTCGTCTACAAGCGGATCAAAGCAAGGAGCAGGGTGAGTGCATGCAGCCATCCCACTGAAACTCCCCACTTGGAGTGGGTGGGAAGCAGAGGCTATCCCTGGCTTGCAGAAAGAGCTTCTTCTCAAGAGAAGACGTTCCCTGGATAAGAGCCATGTGTCTCTCATTCCTCTCTCATTTTTGCTCTTCACTTGAGTCATTACAGGGAAATGCGTTGATTTGAGGTGGGGTTTCCTGCAAACCTTGATCCTTTTGCTCTGTAATTCTTCTCTACCTTAAGAGACCCCCTGGGCAGAGTGAGAGCTGTCAAGGTTTGGGCTTGAGTCAGTCTGCGGATAACCCGGCGTACCAAGAGAACATCCTGATAGCATTTATGTATCAAAGCATCCAGCAACAGTTTAGACTCCTGGTCTGTTGCTAAAGATGCTCCTTTCCCTTCTGTCAGGTACAATCAGATGCTCTTGTCTGGTGACTGGTGAGTCACGGGCACAGCCTACGACTGCTTACAAGTGGGAAGCCTATTTTTAAGAGGCTAAAATTGTTGGAAAAGTGTTTGCTGTAAAATACACCCATTCAAAACAATCTGCCTTCTGGTATGCCTTTAGTTGGTAAAAAAAAAAAAACAAAAAAAAACCAGCTGATGCTGAAATCATTTCCAAATTAACTGCAGGGGATTTAAGAAGTTTATTTCCAGATAAAGTCAGGTTTCTGAGATGTTTCAGTGTCTGAAGTATTGCCCTCTCCTGGACAAAACCAGAGCTGTTTCGGTTTGCTGATGTCTACACATCCCTTGCAAATGATTTATCCTTAATTGTTCTGTTGAACAGATTACAAGTTACCAGAATTGCAAACACAAATAATTTAGCACCGGGGAGAACAGATCTGTGGTTTCTGTTGTGTTCTGGCCTCCTGCAGAAATGTGTGTTTGACCTATAAATCCAATTGGGCAGTATCTCAACTGGAATAATTACATTTAACTCAGTCTAAAGCTCTGAAGCTGGAGAAGTGAAGCTGGCTTGACTTCTGTTCGTGCAGCCCTGCTCTGTGGCAGCATGGTTTTCCTTCTGGGGTAGGAGGAATAAGTTTCATTTGAGAGTTGTCAGAGCCTTTAATAAAGGAACAGGTTGGCTGCGATCATGAAAGGAAAGGGGAAAAGGAAGGGGAAGGGGGAAAGGAAGGGGGAGAGGAAGGGGAAGGGGGAAAAGAAAGGGAAAAGGAAGGGGGAGAGGAAGGGGGAAAAGAAAGGGAAAAGGAAGGGGGAAAGGAAAGGGAAGAGGAAGGGGGAAAGGAAGGAGAAGAGGAAGGGGGAGAAAGGGAAAAGGAACTGGGAAAGGAAAGGAGAAGAGGAAGGGGGAGAAAGGGAAAAGGAAATGGGAAAGGATAGGGAAAAGGAAGGGGGAGAGGAAAGGGAAAGGGGAGAGAAAAGGGGAGGGGAAAGGGGAAGGGAAAAGGAACTGGGAAAGGAAAGGGAAAAGGAAAGGGTAAAGGTAAAGGTAGGGGAAGAGGAAGGGGGAAGGGAAAAGGAACTGAGAAAGGAAAGGGAAAAGGAAGGGGAGATAAAGAGAAAAGGAAGGGGATAAAGGAAGGGGGAAAGGAAAGGGAAGAGGCAGAGGCAAAGGGAAGGGAAAAGGAAGGAGGAAAGGGAAGGGAGATGGTGTTTGCTTTCAAATCCTCTTACTGGAGATGAAGCTCGAAATGTGCGTCTTTGGCCTAGCAACATCTGGCCAGTTGTTTAGGGCCGTTCTGAAGGCTGCCTGACCCTGAAGCTCCCTGCTGCTGTGTGTTGCAGCTGGCTGAGCTGCGGGGCGTCCCTCGAGGCCTCTACGATGGGCCCGTCTGCGAAGTGTCGGTGACGCCGAAGACCGTCACTCCCGCATCTTCGGCTAAGACATCTCCTGCCAAACAGCAAGCCCCACCCGTGAGGAACCTGCACCAGTCTGGCTTTAGCTTGTCCGGTATGTATTCTTGTATAGGAGCTCTCGTAGAGTCCTGTTTGTTTTCATGCCGTGGCTTGAATGCTGTGTTTCCTATGGCTCAGTCCTCAGCTGGGTGTTTTGAGCTGGGCTCATTGCACCAACGCCAGCTGCCAGCTGAGAGCAGCTGTGGGTCTGGCATGCAGCAGGTGGATTCCTCAGTGCAATGAGGGTGGAATAGTTTGGACAGGACGTGAGTGTTTTAACAGGGTCGGGACAACTGGACTAAGAAAAGAGGTTGAGTGTTACAGGGCAAGAGGCTCAGCAACAAGAAGAGCTGGAAACAGTGAAGGGCTTGCGAAGGGGAAAGCATTTAGCCAGTTCTCATCTGCATAGGGCTGGGTGCCTGTGTTCAGTGCGGAGGTGTTAATGCAGAGCAGATTTCAGCAAAATTAAGGCATGGGAAACCAATGCACGTTGCTCATAGAAATCATAGAATGGTTTGAAATGGAAGGGACCTGGAATGGCCATCTGGTCCAACTGCCCTGCGGAGAACAGGGACACCCACAGCTCCACCAGGTGCTCAGAGCCCCATCCAGCCTGACCTTGGGTGCCTGCAGGGACCGGGGCAACCTGTTCCAGACCCGTTCCATCTCGCACAGCCTTCCCAATGAACCCAGCATCCTTTCTGTCTCCCGCAGGCGCACAGATCGACGACAACATCCCACGCCGCACGACCCAGCGCATCGTGGCACCGCCGGGCGGACGTGCCAACATCACCAGCTTGGGCTAAGGACCGACCCCTTCTGCGCCCGCTTAGCGGACCAGGGGAGGGGACGGGGGCACCTGGAAACCCTTTTTGATTCTTTTAGAGCCTGTGACGGTTACTGCGGGCCATGGGGGGGGGGGCTGAAGTAAGGCGCCTCTTTCGGTCCCCTCAGATTCCCTCCTCATCTTCACCAACCCCCCTCTCACTTCCCCGTCAGCCCCTTACATGTTTAAAGAAAAGAAACCAACCCTGTTTTGACGCCTCTGACACGCAAAAGTAAATGTAAAGAGGATGTTTGAGATGCGTGGCCTATGTCCCATTCAGCATCTTTCTTTTAATAAAGGAAGGATAAAGTGAATTTCCCAGGAGCTGCCTTTAAGACACAGACAAAAAGAAATAAGAATAAATAAATTCTAAGTGTAAAAAAGAAAATAGCTTTTTTTTTTTTTTTTTTTCCCAACCTCAAGCAGAAGAGTAGTTCAAGGGTTACAAACTGGATGTTCTTTAGGGTTCTGCGTTCCAGCAGCATAGCAAGGCGAGCACGGAGGGGCACGAACCCCAGCCTGTCACCATTCCCCACCACCAACTCTGAGGCCACTGAGTAACTGCTGCCGAGAGAAACAGGACCCAGCACTAGGAACTGACAGAGCACATCGCACCCTGCCATCGGGTGAGCTAGACTTGTTGGGAGACTTTTGTTCTGTTTGGTTGTTTTTTTTTTTTCTTTTTTTTTTTTTTTTCCTTCTCGATTCTGCTGCAAATTAGGTCCTTGAGGATTTTTTTCCTTTTTTTTTTTTTTAAATGGTTGTGTGTATTTTTAATATGTTCGTATCGTTGTGTTTACAAAGCCTTATCTCAGAACTGGGCATCTCCCAGTTCTCCTCGCTCCTTCCCAAGCCTCATTCAAGTCACCAACCCCCGCCGGTGTCACTGCCCCCCTGGTACTTCGAGTGCTCCTAGGATGCATCATTCCAGCCAATACTTTCCACTTAGCTGCAATAGGAGGTTGCAGTGCAGGTTCATAAGCTATGATCTTCGCTTCAGTATATTAGGTCTTGATCTGGTGCAAACAGCAAGGCTGGACATCAGCTGCAGAGCTGGGCAGAGCCTCTTGAGGAGCTCTTAGCAGTTGGTTTGTTTAATTTCCCACAGGTGGCAGTCAGTAAGCAGAGGGCCACAGGCTATACTTTGCCTGAAAGATTTCTGTAGCAGCCACGTCCCCTTTCCTGGCCATCAATGAGCGGTTATTTAAAGCTTTGAGAGCTTATCTTTAGCTCTCATTGGAAGGCTGCTCTGTTGGGTGCATGCCTGAGCAGCTGTGGCAATTCCAGTTAACGTCCAGATGCCCAGCTGTTGTAACTGGGAGCCTCCAAGCAGCTCGATGGGCCAACAGCAGCTGAGAATCTGTTGTACATATGCAGATTTCACAGTCGATCATTCCTTCAGGGATCTGCTTTTGTGCAAATATTCTTGAGAGGGCCCTGCCCCAACTCGTGTGTCTGCCTCAGGTTTGAGAAACCAGAGGGTAAGAGTGATCCTCGGATGAATTCAGGATCTGGGCATTTAAACCCAGGTCTTGAAGCTCTTTCAGCCCTAGTATTGGAGGCTGGTGTTTTCAGGTTTTCAGGACATGGAGAATCAGTCTGCACCGTTAGAGTCCCACTTACACTTCGCTGGAGGGCTTGGTGGTCCCAAGGGCTTGGTCTGTCTCTTAGCACAGAGAGCTTTTCTACCCACAGTTAACACAGCATTACCTCCACTGTCTGTACGCCTGGCACTTGGCTCTATCTTCTGCTTTCTCTTCTGTTTGTCCTTCACCACGTGCATCGACCTCGTTTTTCCGTATCTGTGAGCATTTTCTTAGGTGGTGTTTACAGGTTCTCTTAATGAAAGACTCTCTATATGAAGGCTTTTAAGAAGCAACTACCAAATTTGTCGTGATGCAGTTATCAACGCTGGGATTGTCAAAGGATCTGGGAGCGATGTAGGTACCCAAACCCTCCCAGCACAATTCCCATAGGCCCCTTTAAGCATCCTAGTTAAGACATTGCCATACTCATCCATGCCTTTTGTATCTAGGTTTAACTCTTGGGTGGTTAGTTTTGCATAAGAGTTTGCACTTTGTTTGTTAAGTAATCTGTGAGGGTAATATATATTGCAGCTATTTCCAGTTATTTTTCACCTGTATGTTAAAACCCATCTAACCAAGTTGGGGAGAAAAAGAAAGAAATTCGGATCCGTTTCAATCCTACAAAACACTTGCGGCTCTTCAGTATTCACTTAAATCTTCCTTTTTTTTTTCTTTCCCTTCACTGACTCGTGATGACTTTTGAATTCTAATTTGTTCTTCGAAAGGATAAAAGAAAAAAAAAATCACAAAAAAATAAGATTTTTTGCAGGCTGTGTAAGCATGTTTCTTCCTGTGAGAGCTCGTCCGCTTTGTGTCTGTTTACTGAATGTCCTATGTAAATGCTTAAAGAAAAAAAAAAAAAGACGATGACTTAATTAATTAATTAACCGCAGTGACTTGAAGCTCTAAAAATAAAATAATAATAATAATTAAAAAAGTAGGATTTAATACTAGCTGGATTTAACCCTTGGATTTGTGATTGTGAACCATGAGTGGAGGAGCTGTAAGTGCTAAAGCTGATCATGTGTGTAGACAAAGAGAAGTGCTGATATTTGACCATTGTCTCAATGGCAAAAAAAAAAAAGAAAAAAATCAACAAAAAAACACCCAACCCCACGTCTTGTGTTTTATTCCTGAAGAACTCTGTGTTATATTACCATGGGAACTCCTAATAAAGACAAAATGTTGTTGTTTCACTAGGTGCATCTGTGTCTCGAGGCGGTATGTGTTTGTGTAACTGCACACCTTGGCTGGTGCCTTTGACAAGAGCCTGGGCTCTGAGATCACTGTGATGTCTCAGTCCTGAGTAGGAGGGAGATAGACTGTAGCAGAAGATAAGGTTCCTTGGAAGGTGATAGTAAAGAGGCCAGCTGTGTGATTTCCTAAACAACTGGCATAGTCCTCAGCCCTCCCATGAGTTTCTACTTGAACCTTCATCACGGTGATGGAGGAGGAGGGAGAAGCAGCCTTCAGTGGAAGCCACACACAGATAACTGAATGGGGCTGGCTGGAAGAACACCAGCGAAGCTTCCAGTGGTAGTGGTCAGGTTGTGTCCAAGAGATGTGATGGAGATGGCACTGGACATGGATGGAGGTGGGATTTGGCCAATTTTTGCCCAATTCATGGTGAAGGTCACCCATCCACCGGTGTGGAGCAACTTTGGGTTAGCATTTCACGAGAGCCACTAAGCAACAGTCACCTACTAATAAAACACTTTGGTTGGTGTGGGATTCCTGTCTCTTATCAATGAGATGTGGTTATTTTGCTTAGCTATCAGCACACATGCAGTGAAATGGCATAGTTCAGGTTTGGTGGGTAGCTGCATGATATGTTAGCTTATCACAGCGATAGACTCAGCCTGAAGCACTGCTGTTTGGTTGACACGCATATGTGGGCCTTCCATTTGGTTTTGTTCTATCATTGTTTCTTCCCTGAGACTCTGAATTGGAAGGAAGAAACGTCTCCTCCAGGAAATCAGTTCCAGGGACTCAGCGAACCTGTGATGGAGCAGCACTGGGTGGGGAGGGGAAGTCAACAGAAGCGGATAGAACCTGAGGTCAGGAAGAAGAAAGCAACAGCCTGATCTTAATGCACTGAGGAACAGAGCAGCCAGAAATCACAGGAGGATGTTCAGGTTGGTGGGGCCGTGCTGCTGCAGAAGAGCACAGGAATAGCTGTGTGTTGTCAGCTCGCTAATCCAGGTAATGCTTTATGCTGGCAGTGCTGAGATCCTGCTCACAGCTCATTAGGTGTGCACTAATTTGGTTCCCTGCAAGCCTGCCATTAACTGCTCTGTGGCCATGCACATAAACCCAAATATAGGTCTAATCTGAGCTTAGAATTGGTACAGAATTAGTGGCTAAAAGCAGAACAAAGGAAGTAGAAGTAGCACAGGATTTCTAAAAACAAAGCTACCCTGACCCAGGGTTATTTCGTATCTATCTTCAAAAGTAGATGTGCAGAACAGGGCTGATGCTCTCTGACCCAGCAAGTTCTGCAGCAGGCAAGGTTAATCTGCACTGTTTTGCATTTTGTGATGGATAAAACCAGTGTTCCTGCAGCTTAAGGCCTTCCACCCCAGGAAGAGCATATCCTGTGGGGTGCCATGGTGTGCGCTGCGAAGGCCTCTGGGGCAAACTGGGAAGGCCCTACAGTACACTGAGCTCTACAAGTGCTCTTGGGCACCTAATAGTACACTTGGGGTGCCCTGTGAGGCCTCTGGGGCACCTGGGGAAGCCCCTGGGGCACCCTGGAGCACACATTTGAGCCCTGTGGGTACCCTTGGGCACCCAAGAGTGCAGGCCGGGGCCTGGGGAGGCCTCTGGGGTGCCTGTAGCACACCAGTGAGCCCTCTGAGTGCTGCAGGGCACCCAGGAGTAGAATGGGGACCTTGGGCGGCCTCAAGGGCACGCAGGAGTATCAGTGGAGTTTCCTCAGTGTGCCTGAGATGCTTCCATGTGCGTCTGAGAGGCCTCCCAAGGCCCCTTGTGTGCTCTCGGGTGTCTGAGAGTACCAGCAGAGACCCGCAGGGGATCTGAGGCCTCCCCTGGTGCCCAAGGGGCCCACCAGTTCCCCACTGTGTGCTATCGGGTGCACCCAGGGGTACCCACAGAGCTCCTCGGTGTGCTCTAGGGCACCCAAGAGGACTACTAAGGCCCCCCCAATGTACTCTGAGGTGCCCAAGGTTACCCGCTGAGCTCCAGGGCACTCGAGATGCTTCTCTGAGCTACCTAGAGTCCTCCCTTCTCCACTCTGTGGAATCTCATGCACCCGAGGGTACCCACAGTGCTCCTCTATGTCCTCCAAACCGCCCTTGAGGCCTCTCGGGGCCACCCTTGTGTGCTCTTGGGCACCCAAAGGTACCCGCAGAGCTCCTTGCTGTGCTCCAAGTCCCCCCCACAAGTCTTCCCCAGGTGCCTGAGAAGTCCCCCATTTCATCTGAGCCAAACGTCAGCACTCATCTGCGTTCTTTCCGTTGCTGTAGGAGGCTGCTGGTGTGCTGTAGACAGCACTAGGAGGCTCTAGGCAGATTTTGGCTTCACTGGGAGCGTGCTTGGGGTCTCTAAGCAGAACTGGGGAGCACTGGGAGGTTGTTGAAGGGCTACAGACAGCACTGGTGGAATACTAGGAGGACAATGGGGGGTCTAAACAGTACTGAGATGCCACTGGGAGAGCCCTGGGCGACACTAGGCTGTGATTGAGAAGTTGTAGGCAGGACTAGGGACCATTGGGGAGCAAGAAAGCCCTGGTGGGGGGATCTAGACAACAGTGGGAGGTATTGGCTTTGTATTACAAGGTTCTAGGCAGCTTTGGAGGATACTGGGAGGCACTGAGATGCTGTAGGCAGTACTGGGGTTGCACTGGAAGTGTACTAGGGTGTTCTAGATAGCATTAAGGGGCACTGGAAGAGCACTGAGGAGCTACTGACAGTACCGGGGGGTACTGGGATTGCACTGGAGTGCTCTAGGCAGTATTGGGAGCACTGGGATTGTGCCATGAGGTTCTAGACAGCCCTGAGGGATACTGGGAGGGCACTGGGATGTTATTGAAGTGCTGCAGACAGCACTAGGGGGCACTGGAGAGCTTCGGACAACATTTTGGACGCTGGAGGGCTCTATGCAGTGCTGGAAGATGCTAGGAAGGATCTGGGCATCTCTAGGTACCATTGGGAGACAGATTATTGAGGGGCTGCAAATGGCACTGGGGGGGACTCCAAACAATGCTCGGGACGCTGGGTTTGCAGTGTGAGGTTCTGGACAATGCTGGGAGGCACTGGGAGGTTATTGAGGGACTGCAGACAGCACCAGGGGGCACTGGAGAGCTTTGGACAGCACTTGGGGGGGCTCTAGGCAGCGCTGGGGGCACTGGGAAGGGTATGGGGGCTCTGTGAAGTTATAGAGGGGCTGCAGACCGTGCTGAGGAGCTCTAGACAGTACTGGGGGCCATGGGATTGCACTGTGGGGTTGTAGATGGCCCTGGGGGGACAGTTGAAGAGCCCTGGGGGCCCATAGGTGACTCAGGGATGGGAAATCATTTTTTTGAACAGGAAATCATCGTGGGAACGGGAAAGTGTTGGTGGTGGGCTTCTGCCCTCCATTCCTGGGCCACAGGACAGGCTCCAGCCCCAAACCCTCTGGGCCAAGGTGCTGCAGGGCCGACACCTAGAGCAGAAGATGCCCCACAGCGACCTGGGCAGGCACATGCTGGAGCCCATCCAGACCCCCGTGCCCATCTCTGGGGCAGTACAGTGCAACAAACACATTGATGTCCTGGGAGCTGCCACTGCCAGCCCCATCCCTTCCCCTGCAAAAACCACCTCTCCCCCAAAAAACCTTTGTTGGGATGCAGAATTTTTGGGATGGAAAAGCAAGAAGTATTTGGATAATGAGTGGTTGCTGGGATAGGAAATCACTGGGATGGGATTATTATTATTTTTTTTTTCTTCTTTATTTTCATTTCTCTTACATAGCGCTTTATTGGGGTTTATCACAGCCCACTCCCGCTTCCCATGCCTGCCCCATGAATTGGGGCAGGGATGGCCATCGTGGAATGGAGCAGATGGATGGAGGGCTCCTGTTTTGCTGTGGGCAGCCATGGGAGATGCGGGGAGCACTGGGAGGAGCCGTTCCCACGGCACAGGGAAGCGGGGGTGGCTAGAGCTGCTTTGCAGTCATATAGACGTATATAGATGCCTTGCATATAATTGCTCTCCCGACTCCATGCTTTTCTGGTCCTGGGAGTTTTGTCCCAGGACAGGATTCACCCAAGCCTGTAGGTCCAGGGCAGGATTTTCCAGTCCAGTGCATCTCATTCCCAGGAGGGTTATAAAGGGGAACTGTAAGAAAGAGGGGGATAGACTTTAGCAGAGTCTGTTGTCAGAGGACAAGGGGAAATGGTTTCTAACTCAAAGAGGAGAGATTTAGGCTGGATATAAGGAAGAAATTATTTACAACAAGGTTGGTGAGGAACTGAAACATGGTGCCCAGAGGGATGGTGGATGCCCCATCCCTGGAGACATCCAAGGTCAGACTGGATGGGGCTCTGAGCACTTAATCGAGTTGTGGATGTCTCTGTTCATTGCAGTAAGTTGGACCAGAAGATCTTTAAGAGCCCCTTCCAACTCAAACCATTTTACAATTCTATGTAGAGCAGTGTCCCATCCCCCAATCTGCTCCAGAAAGTTGCTGTGACCATCCCCTACTGGGGGAAAAGTACTTTTTTCGCGAGGGGGAACAAAACTGCTTTGTACTCTCCCCCAAGGGGGAAGCTCCCTCCCTTCCTGCCATCCTTATCACTAGTGCTCAGCTCCTGCTACGGAGCAGGACGTGGCCATGGGGCAGCTGGGGACAGGTCCCGTCCAAGCCCAGCCAGGGGGGGATGCTCTTTGCAGGGTGAGGAGGGATCTCTGCTGCCTGCAGGGCTGAGCCTGCCGAGGGACGCAATGCTTGCAAAACAGCCCTGGGATGGCTTGGGAAGGTTTGAGCGGCTCATCACCCCGCCTTGCACAGCCCGGCCAAGCCCAGACGCCCCAGGGAGCCCGGGGGAGCAGCAACGCAGCGTCTGGGCTGGCGGCAGCCAACCTGTCAGGCAGGTTTCCTTACAGCAGCCAACGAAGCCACCAGGGCCGGGCATGCCCCTCCGTGCGCTTGCAGGCTGACGGGGCCGCCCGGCTCTTTCCTCACCGCCGAAGCCATGCGGGCGGCCGGGCTGCTCCTCGCTTGGGTGCTGCTGCGTCCTGCTGGCACCCAGCAATGTCACCCTGGCAGCCCCGCTGGTGTCCTCCGCTTCACCGACACCCACGCTGAAATCCGAGTGCCGGCGCTGCACCGCGTGCCCAGCTCCCTTGACCCCCTCTATGGCCTCGTCCGACACTACCTGGACCTCATCCAGCAGAACCCCCTACCCACAGGTGAGTCCCCAGATGGAACGGCACCATTACCACCATGGGTGCTCCTGCCCCTTGGAGGCCTCTGCAACACCTGGGAGTGGTTGGTGGGGTGGAAGCTGCTTTGTCCCATCACGGAGGGGGACACTGCCCAGGGAGGGATAGGGGTGCACCAAGTGGGACGTGGGAGCTGCCCTTGAGGCATTCACCATCACCATGGTTTGTTTGCAGAGCTTCTCAGGGCAGCCCTGAACGACCCCAGCTCAGTGCGGACATCACAGGTGAGCAGGGACGTGGGGACGTGGAAGCCACGGTGGTGGCACCTAACCGAGAATTGGGAACGTATGAAAGCAAACAGATGGAGCGCCCCAAAACCACTCTCTGCCATCACACAGGTTGTGCAGTACGAGCTGGGCTATGTCATTTGTGCCGCGGTGGCTCTGCTCTTCACTGTGGCTGTGCCAGTGGCAGGGCTGTGCTTCTGCTATTGCCGGAGCCGGCGGCGGTGCGGGGGCCGCCTGCGTGCCCACCGGCGCTCCCTGGCCTGCAGGCGCCGCTGCCTCCTCATCTGCCTCTCCATCACCTCCATCATCATCCTGTGAGTGTCCCGCAGTGCCTCACCCCGAGGGGAGCAATGCCGATGGGGTTGGGGATGGGGACGGAGATAGGGATAGGGTTGGGGATGGGGATGAGGATGGAGGTGAGGATGCTCTGTGGGACCTTCCCATCACCTCCTGCTTGTCCCTGGCAGGACCAGTGCCATCTGTGCCTTGGTCACCAACCAGCGAGTGAAGGAGCAGATGGAGCCGGGGCTCGGTGCCGTGCCGGCCACATTGCGCACGCTGCGGCAGCACATTGCCAACGTCCCCCAGGTGGGTGCTGGAGCAACTCTGCTATGCCAAGGCAGAGCAGCATGGGAGGCGAGTGAGATGGATGCATTTTTAATGCAACACAGGGCTTCCTCTGCTCCCTGAGGATGCCCCTGCACACCAGCTCCTCTCTCTCTGCAGGGTGTGCAGATGGTGGTGGACCAGTTTGAAGTGCCCCGGCATCAGATAATCTCTGACCTGGGGGGTAAGCACTGCGCAGGCCCCTGGTGTGCCCCACTCTGGGGTGGAACAAGGGGCTGACGGTCTCGTGGTGCCTTGCAGGGGTGAGCCGCAGCGTGGGGTTCTCCATCCACACACAGCTGAAGGCGATGACCTACGCGGCACTGGCGGACCTGCAGGACAGGGCAGGAGGTACGACCGAGCTTGGTTAACCCGGGGCTGCTCCCAAAGCCTTGCTTGTGGACAGGGGTGGCCAAGTGGAGCAGCGAGAACTAGCCCCAGGCTTTCTCTTTAAGACCTACAGACCTCGCTGCACCATTTACAGATTCTCAACAAGACGGTCCGAGCGCTGACAGCAGCACGGGCTGAGCTGGAGCCAGTGCTGGAGGAGCGGCGGCAGCGTGTGGTCGCGCTCCTGGATGATCCGCGCTGCACCTCTTGTGCCAGCGTGCTGGGCAGGGCGCAGAGCCTGCAGCTGGGTGCTGACTACAGCAAGGTGGGACGGGGTGCTGGTCCCCCCCCACCCCTCCGACATTCCCGAGGCTCATGGGATGCTTTTTCCACCCCAAGGTGCCTTCGGTGGAGAAGGTGTTGAAGACGTTGGCTGGTCTGCCCCGGAGTGACTTTGCAGAGATGATTCGGCAGGTGGGTGGAGCGGGGTGGTCCTGCACCCATGGTAGCCCCATCTGTGCCACTCACGCTCCCTCTTTTCCTCACAGGGCAATGGTACATTCAATTCTATCCCGGAGCTGGCTGTGGAGAGGATGGCGCAAGTGATCCAGGGTGAGCAGAACCCCCATGGGGAGGGAGGGATGCCCTCTGTGGGGCAAATCGTGATTCAGAGATGGGATGGGACACAGGGACCCCCTCCAGTATAATCTTAGAATCGTAGAACCATTAAGGTTGGAAGAGACCT
This sequence comes from Numida meleagris, assembly GCF_002078875.1. Taxonomy (NCBI): domain Eukaryota; kingdom Metazoa; phylum Chordata; class Aves; order Galliformes; family Numididae; genus Numida; species Numida meleagris. The sequence goes on along the minus strand of NC_034429.1, from coordinate 439,815 downwards.
CTAAGATCATCTAGTCCAACCCCAGCCTACCCCACCATGCCCACTGACCATATCCCTCAGGACCACATCTCCACAGTTCTTGAACACCTCTTGGGATGATGACTCCACTACCTCCCTGGGCAGCCTGTGCCAGTGCCTGGCCACTCTTTCTGAGAAGAAATTGTTCATAATATCCAACCTGAACCTCTGCTAGTGCAACTTGAGGCCATCATCTTTCGTCCTATCGCTGTTACCTGGGAGCTGAGGCCAATCCCACCCTTGCTACAACCTCCTTTCAAGGAGTTGTAGGGAGCCTTTCCCCTGAGCCTTCTCTTCTGCAGACTGAACAGTCCCAGTTCCCTCAGCCACTCCCCATAAGACTTGTGCTCCAGACCCTTCACAGCTCCTCTGCCCTTCTCTGGACGTTCTCCAGGGCCTCATTGTCTCTCTTCATCTTGCAGAGCTGCGGGAGGAGATGGCCCGAGTGTCAGAGAAGGTGCAGACCATAGCTGATGGCTTCCCCCTCCCTGACTACACCCGGCACATCAACGAGGCCCTGCTGAAGGCAGAGGACAGGAGTCAGCCTTTCCTCCGGGAGGTGGAGCGCTTCGAGTGGTACAGGTGATGCAAATGGGTGCAGGGGGTGCAAAGGAGGTGGGTGCTGACCCTCTCCAAGCCCCATCTGGAACTGTATCTCGAGGTCGTGTCCTGCTGCAACTTAGAATCATAGATTCCTTGAAGTTGGAAAAGACCACTAAGATCATCCAGGCCAACTGTCAACCCATCCCCACCATGCCCATAGAATCATTGAATCCTTGAGGTTGGAAAAGACCACTAAAATCATCCAGGCCAACCGTCAACCCATCCCCACCATGCCCATAGAATCATAGAATCATTCAAGTTGGAAAAGACCACTAAGATCATCCAGTCCAACCACCAACCCATTACTTCCCCCAGGTGGGTTGCAGGCACGACGCTGTGCTCCATCGTCCTCCTCATTGTCGCCTGCAATGGGGCAGGGATGGCTCTGGGGACGTACGGACTCTCCAAGAGGGAGGACCCGAGTGACTATGAGTGCCGAGGAGAAGCCGGTGCCAAGTTTCTCATGATGTAAGCATTACTCCCAGGGGTCCTGGGGGCCTGTGACCACCTCGTGCCACCCTCCAAAAAAAAAAAAAAAATAACAGAGGGGCAAAAGCAAAGGCAGGAACCGGGAGCTGGCTGAACTGAAAGGCTTTTGTAGATACCACCTACGCCGGAGGGTTTGGGAGAAGCTGCTCCTCCCTGGGAGCCAGCAGCTCCCGCGCCCAGCCAGCATGCCCAGGCGCAGGAGGGAGCCGCGGGGCCAGGCAGGTCACCGCAAGCCCGCTCAGGTCTGCAAAGCTGCCATCGGCACCTCCTCTCCCTCTTTCAGCGGCGTGGGCCTGGGTTTCCTGTTCTCCTGGCTCCTCATCCTGATGGTTTTCACCACCTTCTTGGTTGGGGGCAACATCCAGACGTTGGTTTGCAGGAATTGGGTCAACCAGGAGATTTACAAGGTGGGTGGGCATCTGTCCGTTGCTTCATATGTCTCTGCATGCTTTCGCCAAGACGCCCACAAATGCCCTGTCTCCTCCTCCTCCTGAGCCCTGCTCAGAATCATGGAATCATTAAGGTTGGAAACGACCTCTAAGATCATCTACTTCAGCTGTCCACATACCACCAATATTGCCCACTAAACCACGTCCCTCAGTGCCACATCTCCATGGTTCTTGAGCACCTCCAGGGACAGTGAATGGGCAGCCTGTGCCAGTGCCTGACCACTCTTCCAGAGAAGTTTTTCCTGATATCCAACCTGAAAGCCCCATCCTAGACCGAAAAATTAAGATTACAGTTGGATCACTGGATTTGCAGTGGGAAATTGGCTTTGCACTGGCTCGTTTTCTTCGTGTGACAGTGCTCCCACCTGTATCCCCATCCCCTGGGTTTTTGGAGGTGCTGGGCTGGCTCTGAAGTGCTCATGATTGAAGATGCAACACATGCAGGATGAGCTCCAGATGGGATGGGGTACCCCAGAACACACCTGTGAGGGCAGATCACCCCCAAAATCACACCTGGGAATGCCTGTGTCTGACCCTGCCCCTCTCTTTCTGACTGTTTTGCTCAGTTTATTGACACCCCTGGGAACCTGCCTCCATCCATGAACCTTACCCAGCAGCTCAACCTCAGGAGGGACTCCAACCTCACTGCTGCATACCGGTGAGTGCTGGCAGGAGCCCACCCCTGCCCTGAATCAGTGGGAGGAGTGCTAATTGGGGGTGATACTGATTGCCCCTTCACAATGCAGGGAATGCAAGAGTGGCGCGGGGCTGTGGGAGGTGCTGCAGCTGGAGAAGTCCTATGACCTGGATGAGCACCTCAAAAGCCCCAAGGTGAGGGCTGCCTTCAAGCAGAGCTTCTGGAAGCAGTGCAGGGATGCAAGAGCTTTACTGGGGTTACTGGGATGGAGGTGCCAGGCCCCGGGTCTGTAGCATCCCTATCTCACCCCCGCAGTACACGGCCAACTTCCAAAAACGCCTGGGCGACTTCACGGCACGGCTGGGCGACGTGCGGCTGCTCCGCAGCGAGGGCAGGAACGACCTGGAGACCTTTGCCCGCAGCGGCGTGGATGAGGTGGACTATGGGCGCTTCCAGGAGGAGGTGAGGGGATGCTCCCTGAGACCCAGTTCCCATCACAGTGGACTTTCCAGGGCTGGATTTCAAGCAGCCGATGACTCTGTTTCCCTCTAGATGAAGATCCCCATTGTGCAGACCAGCATCCCCGCCCTGGCTCGGAGCCTGGAGGGGCTGCAGAAGATGCAGGTGAGTGGCATGGCAGAGAGCAGCAGCTGCCTGCGTGCCCATGGGGCTGTCCTCACCCTGCTGTCCCCCTGCAGAGGAATGGCACGGTGGCAGGACGGCTGGCTGCTGAGGCCAGGGCTCTGTGGCAGATGCAGAACTCCACGGTGCAAACTCAGGAGGCGTTGGTGGTGAGTTCATACCTAAAGGCAGCTCGTGTCCCCGTGGAGGGGAGAACAGGGATTTTGCAGTTTTCTCACCTCCCTGTCCTACAGGTGAAGCTGGGGGAAAGCGTCCGGTTCCTTTCACGCTTGGCACCGCACCTGCAGGTACTTCCTTCAGCACCAAAAACACACGTGGGGCCCTAGGTGTACAGCATCCCAAAAGTGAGTTATAGGGTGATGGAGACCCAGGAATGATGCCATCCTAAGAGCATCAGTCCCATCCTTGGCAGAGGTGCTAAACCTGTGTTTAATCGAGCCTGCACCCTGCCAGGAGGGTTCTTTCTCTCTGCCCTGCAGCAGTCAGACCCAATTAGAGACTTCATCCTGGGGCACCCATTCCACCAGGCCCAGTGCTGCTCAGTGCTCTGAGGGTTCTCTGTACTCCCTGCACTTCTCTAGGAGCGAGTGAAGACCACACTGGCCACCATTGCCTCAGTGGAAGCCCGGCTGCCTGTACAAGCCCAGCAGATCCTCCGACAGGTGAGCCAGGGGGGAAAAGTACCCCACAGCCAGAGAAAAAAAGCAGTAAAGGAGCACTGGAATAGAGGAAGGGGCAACTGGAGCCTCGAGCCCTCTTTCCAAGCCCAGCCTTCATGCTGCCTTCTTTCCACCCCAGGAGATAGGCTGCTTCACGAGGAAGGAGCTGCGCTACTTCGCTCAGTACCTGCACTGGGTCGGACAGACGGTGAGTGCTCACCTTTGTCAGGGTGGAGGCAGCGAGCCGCGTCCTCCCGAGCTGGGTGGGATTTTAAGCTTGGCCTCCTCACTTCTTGTTCCAGTTGAGGGAGGATGTGGCTTCATGCCAGCCTCTCGCCACAGCCCTTGACAACGGGAGGGTGATCCTGTGCGACCGCATTGCTGACCCCTGGGTAAGGACCCCATTGCTGCACCCCACACCAGGGCCAGCAACCACAAGACTCCCCAGGCCCCTCTGGACCCTTGGTTCTGCCTCTCCCTGTGCAGCATAGCAGGGACCCATGTGCTCTCTCCTTGCAGAACGCCTTCTGGTTCAGCCTGGGGTGCTGCACCTTCTTCCTCATCCCCAACATCATCTTTGCCATCAGGCTCACCAAGCATTTCCGCCCCATCCGCAACCGGCTCATGTAAGAAGCAAGCACGGGGCAGGCAAGCTCTAATGCAGAGTGGGCAGATGTGTGCCCCTCCTTGGCTATCTGGTGTTTTCTCCTTCTCCCTCCACAGCTCTACAGGGTCAGAGGAGACCTGTCCCTTCCACATCCCTCGTGTCACAGCGCTGAAGCTCTAGGCCAGGCTCTGCAGGTATGGTGGAGGCTGAGACCTGGGGTGCTTGCTGCATGCCCTATGCTCCTGCCTATCAAACTAATGTCCAAGCATTGTAGGGCTTCCTCCTCCTCAGCATCCTTCCCAGGCATGAGGCACAACCAAGTGTTGTAGGGCTCCATGTCTCTCCAGCAACCCAACATGCATGGGATCTGCACATCTTTCTTGACTACAGGGACACCCGTGTCCATGCACTGTAGGGCTCCAGGTCCTTGCCACATCTCTTCCTCAGTGTCTGAGCACCAATGGGGACCCCCCTGGAGCCTGGCTGACCGGGGACCTCAGGCAGTGTCCCTGCAGCTCCCGCTGACCGCTGGCTCACCCGCTGCACACGCAGACCCCGCTGCGACGCGTGCCTGGCTCCCTCTTGCCCACCGCAGCCCTCCTGCAGCAGCACCTTGCAACGCTTCTCCACTCCCAGGATGGAGCACATTAAACCTTCCTGAGCCAAACCCACCACTGCCTGTTTATTTTTGTGATTTTGCCGGGAAACATTCAGGCCTGGGGGCTGCAGCATCTCAGGGGAGCATACCCAGCTCTCAGTCCCCTCTGCCCCGAGGCCACTTTGGAGGATGCCTCAAATTCACAAGGATCAGGGATGGAGGGGGGCAGGGCCTTCCCCATGCAATGGGAGCAAGGCCGCAGCTCTTGAGACCCTCAACACCCTGGGTCTTGGGACCTTGAACACCCTGGGTCTTGGGACCTTGAACACCCTGGGTCTTGGGACCTTGAACACCCTGGGTCTTGGGATTCTGAACACCCTGGGTCTTGGGACCTTGAACACCTTGGGGCTTGGGACCCTGAAGATTTTGGATCTTTGGACCTTCAGCACCTTGGGTCTTGGGACCCTCCAGCCTGCACCCTCAATGTACTGGGGATATTCATCATTTTTGATTATTAATTACTATTTCCTGGCCCTGACTGGTGCTCCTGGCACTTGCCAAGGAAATTGGTGAAAAAAACTGCCAGCAGGCTGGGGACCAGGAAACCTCTTTCCTCAAGGCCTGAAAGATGGGAACCAAACAAACCCACATCTTAAACTTTTTTAGAGGTCAGTCCAGGGAGAAATGAAAAATGCAGGCTTAGCCTTCTTTTTTTATGGAAAGGGACTCTTTTATGGTAGGAACCATCACATGCCCATCACATGCTTCAGGTTTTGGTTCCGAAGATGCTTACCTGTAAAGAAATGCAACCGGGGACTTTGACGTTCAATTTACGGCGCTGGGGGCTTTGTGGTAGGAAGCGTCTGCATCGCTGCAGTATCCTTCATCCTCTTCAAAGCACTTTGTCCCTATCAGCAAGGTATCTTTTACAAAATCTATGAAGGGAGTTGACAGATCTGTGCTTTCCAAATGAGTGAGGGTTTCCCCGTGTTTCCCCAACTGAAATACTCTCTATTTGGTAACCAATAGAGAAAAGCCTGATTTTATGCATTATTAAAGGATGGTTGCTTCCCAAAGCCAGCAACAGTGCATAAAATACCCATGTTATGCATTATTTAGGTTATTGCTGCCCAAAGCCAGCTGGTTCTCTGCACCATTTACCTGCAGAGGTCAGCACTGCAAAGGGTTTTTGCAAAGAGCTTTGGTAAGTGCAAGGTGACAACTGCGAAAATATTTGTTTAACTGACCCATTGATTAAAAAATGATAGAGATGTGCCAACAAAGGAGCCTAATTCAATTAGCTCTTCTTCCCAAAGTTATTTCTTAAAGCTTAATCACAATGCATGAAGTGCCACACAGATGAGTAATGAATAGCAAAGGAATACAGTGCTATAATATGTGTGGTCAGCACTACCGTAGCTGTGCTCCCTGCCCTGGGAGGTAGACGGATTGGAAACGTGAGTGGTTGCTTCTCTGGGTTAATAGTAAATTACCAATGAATATTCCAGAAATTGCCCTAAACCAATTAGGTTAGAGGTTTTCTTTATTTTTATGGGGAAAAAAAGGAAATGAGGACAACTTGGTTAATGATTCCCCAGTTGAAGCAGGGCCATGGTTTATGAATAACCTCCAGCCCTTTCTTAATTGTCCCCTTGTGATGGCTTAACTATTAATGTTCATCTAAGCACCACCACAGCCTTTCAGAAGGAGAGGAGGAGAAAATACAATGGCAAGACAAAGAAAGCCTTGTGAATAAAGAACAGTTTAATGGAAAAGAAGAGAAGAGAAGAGAAGAGAAGAGAAGAGAAGAGAAGAGAAGAGAAGAGAAGAGAAGAGAAGAGAAGAGAAGAGAAGAGAAGAGTAGCAAAAGGAGAAGACATTATTCTGTTCTTCACGTGACCAAGCAATATTTGGCCACTTCTTGGGAAACAGAGCCTCAATATGCATCGTGGTTCTTTGGAGGAGAGATGCTTTCATAACAAGAGTTCCCCATCCTTGGGGGAAAGTAGCTTCCCCCACGTCTTCAGCTTTTATTGGTGATGTCATTCAGTATGGAATGTCCCTTTGATTGGTTTAGGTCAGCTGTCCCAGTAATGACCACCACAAGCTCTTGCCAACTCCCAGCCTATTGGAACCAAAGCATTGGTGCCATGTCAAAGCTGGCGCGCCTTCTCCCCGCTCAGTTATTTTAATTGATAACATAAAGACTGCAAATGGCGCATTTCCAGCTTCTGAATGCACTGTTTTTTAATTAAAAGTGGCTATCTCCTTCATCAGAGTTTTTTTTTCTTTTCCATCTGGATTCATCTTGGCTCAGTGCTCTGCGCATTTATAGGACCTGAACCAAACTAGTGTTGATTGAACCGCTCGCCTTCTCTCAACTTCTGTCTGGAAATTCAACTCCTGCAGCACCTCACCTGGAACACATACCTCCCTCATGCTCTAACAGTGACCCTGAGAAGTGTCTATAATTACTATAATCAATAATTCAATGGCCGGAGGGCAGCGGGAGCCGGGAGCTCTGGCGCCAGCCCAGGTGTGGTCCCCTACCAGCAGCTGTTTCCAGACATCAATTCCTCTTCCCTGCTCCCAGAACTAAGGGAAAAAAATACAGGAAAAGTGTTTGCAGCCCCTTCTAACACAATCAGCCTATTCCTGGAATTAAAATACCATCAGGGTATTTACTATTGTTGTTTCATTTCCCTTTCTTTCTCTGTTTCTCATACATCCAACCCACTTTTCTTCAGAAAAGGGCCCCATGACCTTTCCCATCTGCTTCTTTCATCATCCCTGAAAAAAGCTCCAGAAGCTGAGACATAAAACTGCAGCAGCCCCGGCTGCCACAAAGAGCTCCAATCTCTGTTTTCATCCCGGACCCCAAAATGTTCACTTTAAAGATATTTGTTCAGAAGAGTTACTGTGGTTAATGAGGGAGCAATAAGACCCCGATGTGCAGCTTTATTTTGTGAAATCCCAGCTGAGGGGTTGATGTAACTGCATTGAACTGAGCATCTTTATTTTGTGAAGTGGGTGACCCAAGGACTCTTCAGCAGAGTAACCCCAGCACCCAAACATGCTGAGAATTCACGTCCCAGAGGCTTTGCTGCAGCATAATTCAATTTTACATGATGAGATCCGTGCACCATTGATACCACAAAGATATTTTGAACAGTGCAGATGTTTCTGGGCCACAAAAACACGCTGGGAATTAGAAGCTATGTTGTATTATTAGCACTAACTATTGTTTGCTACTTCACAGCTGTGCGTGAGGCTTTGCTTGCAAGAAGCCTCATTGTGCTGAGTCTGGCTTGGACAATTTACCTGGTCCCTTGGCCAAGTTTATGTTCCTCCATCCTCCCTAGACAGCAACCCCATGAGAAGGCTGAATTGTTCTTGTGATCCTGTCCATCATGGCTCTGTGGAGATTTACCATCATTTTTATTACCCCACTGGCTTTAGCACTAGGTCCAGAAGCTGGTAAGAGTTCATTGAATCACGTAATGGATAATACAGGTATTTTATGCACTGATGCTGGCTTTGGGAAGCAACCATCCTTTAATAATGCATAAAATGAGGCATTTCTCTGATGGTTACCAAATAGAGAGTATTTCAGTTGGGGAAACATGGGGAAACCCTCACTCATTTGGAAAGCACAGATCTGTCAACTCCCTTCATAGATTTTGTAAAAAAATACCTTGCTGATAGGGACAAAGTGCTTTGAAGAGGATGAAAGATGCTGCAGCGATGCAGACACTTCCTACCACAAAGCCCCCAGTGCCGTAAATTGGATGTCAAAGTCCCCGGTTGCATTTCTTTACAGGTAAGCATCTTGGGAACCAAAACCTGAAGCATGTGATGGGCATGTGATGGTTCCTACCATAAAAGAGTCCCTTTCCATAAAAAAAGAAGGCTAAGCCTGCATTTTTTGTTCCTGCCTGGACTGACCTCTAATCAAGTTTAAGAGATGGGTTTGCTTAGAGTTCCATCTGGAAGCAAGAATTGTATCTTTTTTTTTTTTTTGATCACAGATCGGACATTGGGAACAATTTCTTCTCAGAAAGAGTGGTGATGCATTGGCACAGGCTGCCTAGGGGGGTGGTGGGGTCACTGTCCCTCGAGATGTTCAAGAACTGTGGAGATTTGGCACTGAGGGACATGGTCATTGGGCATGGTGGGGTGGGATTGGACTTGGTGGCTTAGTGGTATATCCAACCTTCACGATTCTGTGATTCTGTGACCCTTTGACCACACTGGATAAGGATGGTTAAAAATCTCTGAGCCTCATCTGCACCCCAGTGCACCCAACTGTAGAAATGTCACATGAGGGGATACTCCAAAATTCTCAGTTCTTCACTTAGAAAGAATAATAATAATAATTGTGAATCTCAGCTGCCTTCAAGCTCTGGCTGAAAAACAGCCAACGTCCCCAAGGATAAACCTTTAGTATGATCCCAAGTGCTCCCAGATGGGAGGGGCCTGCAGCCTTTGAGCTAACTGTGCTTTCTGCACCAGTTGCATCTCCACTGCTCAGTGCTGAGGTAGCCATGGAGATGCCTATGGGGAGCACTGTGCCCATGACAACTCCGTGTGAGCATCTGGAGCATCTTCAGAGCAGCATTCCTCTTCCCAGTCCCTTCCCTACACCAAAGCGTGGTTATTAGCTGATGGTAAAGCTTTCCTCCAGCAGCAGTTACCCTTCCAAAATAAAAAGGCAGAGTATGAAACATATGGAGCAGATTTGTTATCTAACATCTCTGAGCATTTGGTGTGTAATATCCCTTTGGTATAGAGCGTCTCTTTGGTGCATAACATCAGCACAAGCCTCACAAAGAGCCTTTCATTTGTTGCTTCGGGGAAAAAGGAAAGCTTTGTAATAGATCTGAGGTCAACCTCCCAGCTGGAAGATGTGCCAAAATGCACACATCACATGGGAAACTCAATGTGTTAAAAACCCGAAGGCCGAAAACCTACCAAATTTCCCACCCAAAGGTGCGTGTTGCCCAAGCTCTGCTTGTCTTTGCTTTATTTTATTGACATCGAGAGGGAAAGCGGGTGAACACTCAACCATGGGAATGGCAGAAAGCAAGGTGATGGTCCGGGAAAGGTTTATCTGAGGGGAGAGGGGGAAATTGGGGTTAAGGGGATTTGCACACTCATTTGGTGAGCGAAGTGGGTTTAATCATCTCATCCTCCCTGAGCTCTTGAATTGGAAACCACAACACAGGAAGTGAGAGCTGGATTCTGTCCCCAGTGAATAAATGGAGCAAAGAGCCAGACTAAAGCTATGCATGGAAAAGGGAGAACAGAGAGATAACTGAAAAAATACAGAAAATAAAAGATAGATAATAAAAATCTGTGATTCTTTTTAACATTTCTCCATCTCCAACATTTTGTCGTGTCCTGCCCCATTTCAGAGGCAGCCCCGAGGAATGAGTTGGAGGGCTTAAGGGTTGGAACTAAGGGATCTTTAAGATCCCCTCCAACCTAAGCCATCCTATGCTTCTAATGAGCCTCCCATTGGAAGGGCGATGCGATGCGACGTTGCTGTATGTCAGCTTTCGGCAGGCCGCTGCAAGCTCTCAGCACGCAGCTGACGCACATTTGGATAGGAACTGGCATGGTATCTGGATGATTGATGTGAAAACGATGGCAATGAGAGCATCTTTGCCCGCTCGGGGTGTGCCCTGGATTATTTTTAAGGAGGTGACCTCAGTGCCATGCTACGTGAGCTGCTCGTGCTCCCATTGCTGAACGCCTTCCAAGGGGATTGCAAGTTAAAAATAATTGGGGAGGTGAAGGAAAGCCTCCTGGTGAGTCAGATATAACCAGTCTTGAATGAAAAGGAGAGAGGTTCAGTTTTTCCTGCAGGGGAGCCAGCAGGGCAACCCTGCGCTGCCTGGGGAAGGGCTGTGAATCACGTTATGGGAAGCTGGATTAAAGCATCGCTGGCCAAGTGGTTGTTCCTGCAGCTTTGCAGGGCTTTGAAAGAGCCTGAATGCTGGCTACCCTCGTGTTTTTCAACAAACAAGTGAGTTATTGAGGGAAAAAAAGGACATAATGTGCCCTTTCTGCTAGGAATTATGGCTCTTCCACTCTCTCATGCTCCGGGCACAGCAGTGAATTGTTCACCCCAAAGACACTGATCCCAAGTGTCCATGGCAGCTAACCAGAGCATGGGTTATTTTTAAACTAAATACCAGAATCAAATGGTAAAATCCTGGAAGTATCATGACTTACTCATCCCTGTAGACTGATCTCTCCATGAACTCACATATCTATTGCTGGCAGCAGTGCACCACTGGGAGGTCACCAGCCTGCGTTCAGGGATGGTCCCATCTGTAAGGAGCTTACACGTGTCCCTGCTTGGAATAGCAGCGATACACCGAGCTTGTTACACCCCTAATCAGATTGCATCAAGTCGGTGAGCATTTAGAGCTCTTTTAAGATGTCTAATAGTAAATAGAGGCTGAGTGTGTTCTCCATGTTCTACTCATTCAACAAACCCACTTACTCAAGGATGGAGCTGTGGCTTGGAAACACAATAAGAACAATATCTGACTCACTTGCTGCAAAAAGCAGGAACATTTTTCAATGCTATGCCCCCAGTAGTAGCCTCCTGCCCACAGCATCACTCTAGAACCTGAGCCCCATGGAGAGATTTGCAAGGAGACATTGCAGGGACCTGCAAAGCAAAGGAGACACAAACATGGGGACCGTGGCTGCTGGTATTCCCATCTCCTGGGGCAGGCACTGATTGATTTTCTTTTTCCAGCCCTTGACTTAATCTGTTTAAATAAGAAAGTCCTGGAAACAGCACAAGAGGGTGCTTGAGAAGTTTGCTTTTCTTGCTTTTCCCCTGTGTTTCCTCTCCTGATGTGTTGCTGAGCTGTTTGCATCATTACGTGATGCCAAGCTTAGGCTCCAGAGATGCAAACCCCAGCATAGCTCTACCCTACGTGAGCAACCAAGGTCTGTGCAACATCCCCTAACTAGTCTTAACTTAATTTTAATTTCAGTCACATTGAAAATGAAGGCTAACCGAGTGGCATCTATTTTGCAGTGGTGCAGATGCCCTGATGCTTTCCTTCCCTGTACTACTGTTGCCCTACTAATTCTCAAATTGCTTTTTCTCTGCTCTCATCAAGGCAGGAGCCAGCAATCACTGAGAGGTCTGTTTCACCAGAAAATCCTAGGGGAGAGCATTTTTAAAGGAAGAGACTGTTCAGCAGCACTACCAGAAAATAAACCAATCTGCAAATGCAAAGACGCATTTCATTGCTACTCCATGCACATCAAGGGATGCCTGTTTGCACACATTATTGGCATTGGAAAGTTCGGTGTGTTTCCTGGTTATTTCTTGCCAAAGTGATTGATGCCCCAAGCCTGTCGGTGTTCAAGAGGCGTTTGGACAATGCCCTCAATGACGTGCTTTAATTTTTGGTTAGTCCTGAAGTGATCAGTTGGACTTGATGATCCTTGAAGGTCCGTCTCAAATGAACTCTCCTCTCTCCCCCTCCCCTCCCCTCCCCCCTCTCCTTCCTTTGCCTTCCCCCTTCCCTTTTCCCTTCCTTTTTCCCTTTCCTTTTCCCTTTCCTCTCTTTCTCAGCTGACATGTTCCCAGCTCCAGGGTGTGACTGTGGGATGGTGATGGGCTGTGGGACTTGGTGCTCTTCTCCAACCTACAAAACCTCCCATATTGCCCCCAAACACAAACCTAGTAAACCTCAACCAAACCATTTTAATGCCTTCCCTTGCATTTGTGGCTTTCCCCAAAAGCAAGCCAAAATTGCTCGAGTGCATTATGTGAACGGAAGCGTTGTGCATGAATTAAAGGGAAAAGAAAAAAAAATCAATGAGAAGCACTGAAGCAGGGTTTAGACGGACCCTGGGTCCTGTCCCAGCTGCTCTCATTATTAAAACAAAGTCAGTGTTTTGCATTTGTTACGAGAAAAAACAACCCATTAATGCTTTCTAACCTGGCACCGATTTCCCCCTCACTTAACGTTGCTGCATCCCCCTGAGCTGTGGCTGAGGCTGAAGATGAAGGGTGAACCTCCAGCAGGGATTGATGCAGCTCTCGGGTTGCTGACAGGAGAAATTTCACCCTGAGACACTGAAAGCAGAGAAGACTGCAGAAACAGTCGGTGTGGCTCTATTGGAGGGATGCTGCAGGCACGATTGTTTGGGTCTTTTTAGCATCGTGAACTTCCACAGTACCTTAAAATAAACTCATGGGCTGCTCCTGCTCCATTTGCAGCTGGGATCTCCTATAGGAACGGCAATGTATGTCAAGCCAACAAAGCCAAACACCCAACGCAACCTGTTTTCCTGCCAACCAGAAGTTATTTTAATTTTAATTTTTTTTTTTTAACGTAATCTGGCCAGATGGGCAGAGGAGAACATAGAGCACGGAGCTGGGAATCCTCTTTACAGCCAGATGTGCTGCATAATCCAGTGGTGGGAGCACTGCTGGGGCGACCGTGCCAAGTCCAATCTGGGTGCGATTAGTTCCAAGCTGCAATCACATCTCCTGGCCATCATGGCAGAGTCCCCTGGGTGCTCCGGACTCAACGCTTTCATTGGAGCCCAACCTAAAGGATGAGCATGATGGCTAAGGCAGGGTTTCACTTAGCCTTTAGTGCAATATAGTCATGTATCCTCCCAAAGCGGGGGCTGTAAAACCTTGCCATGAGCATCACATACCACTTTTAATTTGTTTTTGTGATGCTTCTTTCCACTAACCACACAATGTGCATCCTCAGGAGCTGCACATTCACTCTGCCCAAGGGTTTCTCTCATCCAGAGCACAACAAACTCTGAAGATAGAAGCACTGGGCATGGTGGGGATGGGTCGATGATTGGACTTGGTGATCTTAGAGGTGTTTCCCAACCTTAATGGTTCTACCATTCTATGACTGAGTGGGCTTGGTGGGGATGGGTTGATGGTTGGAATCGATGATCTTAGAGGTCTTCTCCAGCCTTCAAGATCATTTGCACTGTCAGCCTGAGCTTGTTTTATCCTCTACCCATCAACCTACACTGCATCTCTCTCTGCGTAATTTACAAGACACTGGATTCACATGGCAGCCACTTCCTTTCCTCCTCAAATATCTCTTGAATGCCAATGAATGCTATCTCCTCTTGAACAAACCGGCCAGGGGCTGCTGTTTCCTATCTTACATTGTTTGGTGGAAGACGGGAAGAACCCGAACGCTGTGCTGTCAGAGGGAAGATTGCTGGCTGTGCTGCGTGGGGTTGGGCTGCTCGGCAGCCAGCTCCTCCCTCTCGCTATTTATTCCTTCCCCCCCCCCCCTACGCTGGATTTGGATCATCTCAAGCTGAGCGGTGGCGGTGAGTGCTGGGGTAAGGGGCTCTGGCTGGGGGGGACACGAAGCCACTGGGGGCTGTGGGAGGCGATGGGGCAGAGCGGGGCGATTTCTACCATCGGGCACTGTACGGTGTTTGTGGCTGAATCGCTTCCAGGGATGGGAGCTGCCCTCCTTTCAGTGCCTAAAAATAGAGGTTCCAGCTGCCTGCCTTAAGGCAGCTCTGCTCCTCGCCTCTGCTCGTCCGCTCCAGGCTGATTCCAAGCTGATCGCGGTGGGAAATTTCCCCCACCCCCATCCCTATATCGACCCTGGGCTTTTATTAACTCAGCATCGTGGGTCCCAGTGGCTCGAAATGGTGTGGCCCCTGTGTTGGGGCGCAGAAAAAGGGGGCGGGGGGATCTCTGAAAGCTGGGGGTTATCGGGAAGTGTCTGTGTGCCTTTGTGCAACGCCCCCAGCCCTGATTTTGCAGCCCAGAGTCTGAATTTCCCAGCACTGCAGGGCGAGCTCGGGGTCAAATTGCAAACAGAGCATCTTCGCCTCACCCGGCACTCCTCCCCCTTCCTCTTCCCCTTCTCCTCTCCTTCCATCTTTCCCAAATCTGCACTCCAGGCCCCACCACACCGTGATTTTGGCAGCGGTGCTGGATTTCCTCTGCAGAGCCGAAGCCCCACGCACATAATTGCTGCTCAGGATCGCTTCATACATCCTCCATTTTCCTCTTCCCCTCTGCCACGCCGCCACTATGGCACAGATATAAAACCCTCCTTATGGTGCCCGATGCCACGAGCCACCTGAATTAATCTGTCATCTCCATTCAAGGCTTCTTGGATCGCTCATACATAAATATCTTCGAGACAAAGGAAGCAACTACCGACCCCAAGACCTCACCTCCAGGTAAGAACATCCCTACTCCCCATTGCTTGTAGAGCTTTAATTACATTTATTAGGGCTCAGTAATTAGCAGTGCCAACATAACCCAACCCCAGCTGTGTTTATCAGAGCTCCAACACCATTGCACAAACAGGTCGGTGCTGCCAGGCAGGAACACCCCCAGGGCTTTGCCAAAACTTGTTTCCAGCTGCGCTGCGTCTTGGGGTTATTTTTCCATCCCTCATTACAGGAAGCCATATATCTTAAAGCAAGCTGCCAACTTTCTGCTTTATTTCTTTCTGCCTGTTTCCCAAGTCCTTCTTTGATACGACACAGCAGTATTTGCCCATCTGAATTTTGATCATGTCTTCTGGCTAATTTTTCAAGTCGTTGATCTCATCCTTGGGTGGGCACTGTGGGATGGGGAAAGCAATGAAGCAGCAGCCAAGGCTGTGTCCACCCATCATGGGGTCAGGTCAATGCATCCCCCATGCTCTGATTCTTCTGGGAGGGAAAAAGAACGTTGTTATCTGAACAAGGAGACAGATTGGTTTGTTTGCTCATGGAGCGTGAAGCCGTAGTTAATACGCAACTGGAAAAGGTTGTGGCTTAAAGAAGGAATTGTTCTGTTAGAGGCAGTGTCTCATGAGAGGTGGTCAGTGCATGTCATGAGAGAGTCATCTGTTATCTGTATTTAACTCCTCTTTGGGATTAGTGGTGACCATTAATCCCTTGGGGGGAGGGGGGAAAGAAAAAAAAAGAAAAAAGAGAAAGAAAAAAAAAGGGGAAAAAAAGAGAAGAAAAAAGGGGAAAAATAAGGAAAAATAAAAGGAAAAAGCACACTCAAGACTCAAACCATGGGCAATAAGATTTCTCACTGTGAGATGAGCCAGGTAGCACGCCCAGCCCGTTGCCCTGCAGGACACGAGGAACACAGTGACCTATGCACCTTCACCTGGAAGAGTTTTCGGCTGGAGAGGTGTTTTCCAGAGCTGGTCTCCATTACAGCTGCTCCATTTCCCGGGCAGATGACAGCTCATTACAGTGGCATTTTGCCCTCCCACCAGTCCCAGTGTCAGGGGTTCTTGGCAGCCCGGTGTACCCCCGCAACGCCAGCAGCAGAGTGCTGAGTAAGCAGAGAGCTGCAAATGCATTAACCAGAGCGATGCCGGCAGCTGGCACTCAGCTAAGGGCTGCTGCACATAAAGAGGGACTTGGGAAAGCATGCTGAGTTCCATTCTTTGGCAGAAAACCCAGTGCTGAAGATTGCAGTTAGCACGGTGGAGATGGAGTTTGAGGCTCATGGGAGGGTGCACAGGAGGTTGCATGAGTGGGGAGGAGGGAGATACAAGGGTTTTGGGGAGGGGTAAAGCCCAAAGATTGCACAGCTAGGTTAAAGGGGAATTATGTTTGGGATGATGCCTGATTTAAGTAGAAGAAGTTGCAATGCTCACAAAGGGGGTGGGAATGGGAATGGGGGGGGTTCTCTGCCCGCTGCCCTAATGGTGTGTGTCCTTGTGCCCGCAGCCATGGCCAGGCTCCTCGCCACCTGCTGCCTGCTGGCCCTGCTGCTCGCTGCCTGCACCGACGTCGCCCTCTCCAAGAAGGGCAAAGGCAAACCCACCTGGGGCGCCGGGAGCCATCGCCAGCCCAGCTACCCTCGCCAGCCCGGCTACCCCCATAACCCAGGGTACCCCCACAACCCAGGGTACCCCCACAACCCTGGTTATCCCCATAACCCCGGCTACCCCCATAACCCCGGCTACCCCCAAAACTACCCCCATAACCCAGGTTACCCAGGAGTGGGACAAGGCTACTACCCACCCAGCGGAGGAAGCTACCACAACCAGAAGCCGTGGAAACCCCCCAAAACCAACTTCAAGCACGTGGCGGGGGCAGCGGCGGCAGGCGCTGTGGTGGGGGGCTTGGGGGGCTACGCCATGGGGCGCGTTATGTCGGGGATGAGCTACCACTTCGATAGCCCCGATGAGTACAGGTGGTGGAACGAGAACTCGGCGCGTTATCCCAACCGGGTTTACTACCGGGATTACAGCAGCCCCGTGTCACAGGACGTCTTCGTCGCCGATTGCTTTAACATCACGGTGACTGAGTACAGCATCGGCCCCGCCGCCAAGAAGAACACCTCCGAGGCCGTGCCGGCAGCAAACCAAACGGAGGTGGAGATGGAGAACAAAGTGGTGACGAAGGTGATCCGCGAGATGTGCGTGCAGCAGTACCGCGAGTACCGCCTGGCCTCAGGCATCCAGCTGCACCCTGCCGACACCTGGCTCGCCGTCCTCCTCCTCCTCGCCACCCTCTTCGCCATGCACTGATGGGACGCCGCGCCCCGGCCCCGTGGTGGTGAGATGACATCGTGCCCACCCATGGGGTGTCCCTTGTCCTCGCTTTTGTGCATCTTTGGTGGAGATGTCCCCCCCGCTGCCTCCCCGCAGGCTCCGATTTGGGCAACTGGGAGTGAATTTTGTCCTGTCCTGGTCGTGGCAGGACGGCTGCCGGTGGTGGGGTGGGATGCCCAAAAAATGGCCTTCACCAATTCCTCCTTCTCTTCCTTTTGGGGGCAGAGATATGGGCTCGCCCAGCCCTCATTGTCCCTGCGAGAGCGTATCTGAAAATCCTCTTTGCTAAGGAGCAGGGTTTTACCTAATCTGCTTAGCCCCAGTGACAGCAGAGCGCCTTTCCCGAGGGCACACCAACCCCAACCCCAGGTGCTTGGCACCCACACGTCCCATGGAGGCTGATGGGTTTTGGGGCATCCCAAGCAACACCCTGGGCTACAGAGGTGTGATTGTAGCTCTTTAATCTGCCAATCCCAACCCTACCGTGTACATAGGAACCTGTCCGCTCCCCGTTTTGCATGCTGCAAACAACTCCTGCAGCAGCACCGCAAAAATAAAGTGATTTTGGAATAGTGAGGCTGAAGCCACAGCAGCCTGGGGCTGGGCTCAGTGTATCAACCTGTGCTGCTTTGCTTCCAGCTGAGCCTTGCTGCCCTTTGTAGCTTGCCCAGAGGAAGGGAGCGCTGCTGAATGCCCCAAAAAGTAACACTGAGCAAAAGCTGCTTTCAGTGTGTGATAGGAAATGAGTGCATCTCGCACGGATCGGCCATGGGAGCATCATTTGCCATCAGGCCCATAACCCAAAGGATGCTAAAATGCAGCCAAAAGGGGGATCAAGCACGCAGGGAGGGACTTAAATCAGCTCAACTGGACTGAAATGGCAAAAAATCATGAGTAGAACGAACGCCGAGGGGATGCTGGAGATCCACCCTTTGTGAGCAAATTGTTCGATGCAGCCAATGGAACTATTGCTTCTTGTGCTTCTGTTGCTGCTGATGTGTATATAAGCTGTAGCATATGTAAAGTTTCACGTGTCGAGCTGCTCGCACTGCGTAGAGCTAATATATATCATGTATGTGGGCACTGAATGCCACTGTTGGCGATACCCAACCGTCCTAAGCGATTTCCACGTCACTGTAACTTAAGCGGAGATATACTTTCAGGATATTCAGAAAAAAAAAAAAAAAAAAAAGAAAGAAAACTATCAGGACTTTGAGGTGATGTGTGCTTTGTGAGACACGACTGTTTTGTACATTTGTAACGACGCATGCACTACGTTTTACTTTCCAGTATTTTTCTATATGTTTGACGTCTGGTGCAAATTAAAACGGGTGAAGCGGAGGTGCAGGAGCCTCCTTCGTGCAGTTCTGGCTTGGGCTGTCTCATGACCACATATCCCATCCCCGGGTTTTGATGGCATCCTGGTCTCATTGCCAGTTCTCCCCAGTTTCTTCCTTTTCTCCCTCTTCTTGCCCTTCTCTACGAAGCACTCTTCAGGGATACGCTGCATTTTTTGCCCTTTAGAGGATCATTAAGGTTGGAAAAGACCTCTAAGATCCCCAAGTCCAGCCCCAACCCACCCCACCGTGCCCACTGACCACGTCCCTCAGTGCCGCATCTCCACAGTTCTTGACCACCTCCAGGGACAGTGACCCCACGCCCCCCCCTTGGCTGCCTGTGCCAATGCGTCACCACTCTTTCTGAGAAGAAATTGTTCCAAACATTCAGCCTGAAACCTCTCTGACCCTTCTTCCCATCCCTTGGGCCCATCAATCCCCTTTTACACTGAATTTAGCCAAAGACCAAGACCTGACTAACCTCTCCCTGCCTTCTTCCACAAATGGTTTCAGTGCCATCCAACAAATGTTTTCTACTAAAGCCAATACAGCAGTTGAGGATGAGGACTTCTTCTCCCCATTTAAACCTCATATTCTCCTCCCATAATTGTAGTTGGCAACCCTGCCCACGGGAGGGGGGTTGAAACAAGATGATCTTTGAGGTCCTTTTCAACCCGGGCCCTTCTACGATTCTATGAATACAAAAGCCTGCTCACGACTTTTGAGCTATTTGGAATATAACAAAGCTTAAAAATTGCAATGGAATAGTGAATAGTTTGGGAGTTCTGCCAAATGGAGCTTTTGTTTGAAGTGATTTGTGTTGAGCAAGCTGGTACTTGGACTCCATGATCCTTACAGGTCCCATTCCAACTTGGCCAATTCTATGGGTCTGTGATTCTATGCTATTAATTGTGCTGCAATACCCCCTTCCTCAAGGACCCTAGAAGTGTTGGTCTTCAAGTGGTGTGCCAGAAAACCCCAAAGTGACTCCTTTTCATATTTTTGCCAGGAAAAATAGAGAAAGAAGTATGATTCGGCACTAAACAGATGATTATTCCTGAGTGCAAGCAGCTTGGAAACCACAAGAAGTCCATTGTGGGGATCTGGAGGTCCCATAGGTGTTTGGGAATTGGGAAATAAAAGCTTTTCTTCTTGGAGGTTGCTACTTAGAACTGGGCGTCATCACATTATCTCTGATTATTGGTAAGAGGAGCAGTGAGCGGGGTGAGCGATCAGATGGTGGTCAGGAAATGAGCAGCTAGTTTCCAAAATGAGGGGAAAGAAAAGGATAACACCAGGATCCCACATGTTGCACCCTTCCTGTGCCAGAGCAGTGCAAAAGGTGGTGGTGAAGAGGAGGATTTGGGGTACAAAAACCCCTATGGCTTTGTTGGCTCTGCTATTGGGGCTGACAACACGTGCATGGCAATAGGGTGCACTCCCAAGTTCCAGTAGGGAAGGAGTGAGCTCACAAAGTGCTCATTTCCACCCCAGGAAAACCCCAAACTCTTTGCTATGCTTCGCTTGAAGAACACAATGCCGTTCCAGCCCCACGGAGATAGATGGAAACAATGAGCAATGCTCGGAGGAGGCTCATAAAAAAGCATTTCCACCCTCTGTGCCCACACAGTGCTGAGTTAATTGGTGAAATACTGCGAATACTGCAGTGTGCATGGGGCTGTGCTGCCAAGCAAGCAGGAAACATTCAGATTTACTGCCTGATAGAAGAGAAAGAGGCCCCAGAGTTCATGGAAGTTAATGGCTGGGGTTGTCTTCTGCTCTGTGCAGTATCTCCTTGTTAAGCTGAATCCCTCATTTTGACAAAAAAACATGCAGAAAAACACACAACACGTTTTTCTGCCTAAAAAAAAAAAGCTGCGAAAAAGAGTATTTTGGGTGCGAGTCTGCACAGAGCTGGGCAGGGTTGTGCTGGGGATTTCACTGCCAAGAGGCCAACAGCTCCATCTCCTGTCTGAGCTGTGCCCAAGCTCAGAGCAGCAGCTTTGAAGATGGTTGTGCAACATGTGTTCCCAAACTGTCACCAAACACACCTCTCCAGGCAGCGTTCAGGTCTCACGATTTGCAATTTCACAGCAAAATGCATGCAAATGCCCTGACCTCGCCTGCAATTGCTTGTATTAGGTTGCAGGAGGTTTTGAAGCACGTCCCCGTGCTCCTGAAATGCTCCCCTGCATGCATGCATGCATGCTCCTGAAAGGGAGAAAGCAAGAAAAAGGTGGGACTGCATTGGAGCCGCAGCATCTCTGAGTTCAGGCTGCAAATCAGAGAGGTGAGTGAAGGATGCTTGCAGCGTGGTCCGTCCATCCAACCACAGCGTGGATGCATAACGTGGGCAGGAAGATGCAAATTTGGGGCTCATCACTGTTTTTAAATAGGAGCAATGGGGAAATAAAACAAAAACCAACACCTGCCTGAGGATGACAGCGAGGCTGCCCATGTTTTTTAGGGGGATCCCCAACATTTTGCTCAGTTCTTCTTTGCTATCAGCTGCGGTGGTTTTTGGAGACATTTAACCACTCAAAAGAAAGAACAGAGAAAATGTAGGGCCCAGAGCTGAAAGAATCCCTCTTTTCCCTGCATGTCAGAGAGGATTTGCATCATTTTCCCATCTGGGAACAAAAGCAAACCTGAAACATCTGCAAAGGGCAAACCCTGGAGCCCCAGAGCACAGGGACAGGGCAACCCACAGCTGTCAGTGTTTTGGGCAGCTGAAGGCTGGAGCAGATTTGGTCATACTGAGGCTGGAGGGGTGGGGCAGGAGGGGTCTGTCCCTGCACAGCATTGTCATTGCTGGTGCTACCCTCCCTGCAACGTCCCTTAGCAATGCAGGGCTACACTCAATGCTAAATACAATGGATTTGGTGTAAAACTCCCCATAACAAGAGCAAATTTGCAACCCAGTACAGGATGCCCAATACTGCAAACTGGAGCAAGAGGCTGTCTCCAAACCAAACTTTATTGCAAGTTGGAGGGGTCCACTTTGGAGACCCATGTCCCCAACAGAGTCCCAGTGCTCTTCTTTGGGGAAAGGAACATCTTTTCTCAACATCTTTCCTGGTTTTGCCACGCCATGCAAAACCAGAGCCAAGCACCGAGGCTGGTGGGGTCGATCCAGATGTGTCTGCCCAGTGTGTGGGTAGAAATACTGAAGTTTCCTTGCAAGTATTTGTTTCTTTGTGTGCTCGATGGGTTTGCAGGATCCCAAGGTTGCCATGAGCATGGGGATGGCTGCTGGCGGAGGGTCCAAAGGAATCGAGACAGCAGCAGAGCATTTCCCCCCTCCCCAATCCCCATCCCACCTCCCAGCACAGCCGCACGTGACCAAACGCCCATGGTTTCATCTTGGAGGGTGCTGTGCCCCCTCCCCACATCAATTCTCGGTGTTACATCCCATGGTTGACAAAGCAGATGGCGTTTGCCAGCAGTAGAGTGGGGACAATGCCACCGCACGGTCCCCTGGGGGCTCGGCTGGGGGGCCCCCGCTTGGCCCCCAGGTCCGGCCAGCCTGCAGCGTGGAACCCCCCAGCTGGTGGGGGCTGCCGTTGGGCCGGGGGGCCATGACCAAGGCGGGAGGGTCGCGGGCGCCCCAGGAGCCCCATCCCGTATCCTGCAGCAGCACCAGCTGCGATGGCACTTGCCATCTTGGAGCCTCGGCCTGCGGTGTTCCCTCCACGGGAGATGGACCGAAAGCCCCCGCGTAGCCCTCCTGCCCCTCCACCTCCTCCTCCTCCTCCTCGTCCCCCAGCTCTTCCTCCAGCTCCACGTCGGCCACCAGCAGTGTTGCTGAACAGGACGAGCAGCAGCATGGCCACCCAACACCAGGCATCACGGGGCCGCATCCTGCGTAACCTGCAAGGAAGGGTTGTGGTGATCAAAACGACATAGAATCACAGCATGGTTGGGTTGGAAGGGACCTCAAAGATCATAGAACCATGGAATGGCCTGGGATTGGGTTGGAAGAGTTCTTAAAGATCATAGAACCATGGAATGGCCTGGGATTAGGTTGGAAGAGTTCTTAAAGATCATAGAACCGTGGAATCGCAGAATGGTTGGGTTGGAAGGGACCTCACAGCCCCATCAACCCCACCCCCTGCCGTGGCCTGGCTGCTTCCCACCAGCTCAGGCTGCCCAGGGTCCCATCCATGGCCTTGGGCATCTCCAGGGATGGGGCATCCACAGCTCCTCCGGGCAGCAGTGCCAGGGCACCACCCTCATGATGAAGAATTTCTTCCTAGCATCCAGCTAATCTCCCCTCATTCAGTTTACAAACATTCCCCTTTGTCCTGTCTCTATCAGAGCATGTATAAAGTTGATTTCCATCTTGTTTGGAACTAGATGATTTTGGAGGTTCTTTCCAACCCAAGCCTTTCTATAATTCTATGATTCTTTGATTTCATGTACTTGATCCATTCAATATATTCAAAGAATCATAAACTGGTTTAGGCTGGAATGGACCCTTAAAGATCATCGAGTTCCAACCCCCCTGCCATGGGCAGGGATGCCAACCACAAAATCAGGCTGATGAATGCCCCATCCAGCCTGGCCTTGGATGCCTCCATTTATTTGATATATTGAACCTATTCTTTACTATTAAATCTATTTACCACATTCAGTATATTTGATACACACAAAATCAGCACTGCCATTGTGTTGCAAACTCCCATGGTGCTGACTTGTGATGCGAATGCTCCCGAGTGTCCCAGCAACATTACAGCTTGGTTTTTGCACCCCAGTGAAAAGCAACAGTGAGGACCCCCTCCCCCTGCCCCCCAGATACCCTGTCAGCCCTCGTGGCTGAGCAAATAGATTGATTGTGACGAAGCTGCTGAGCCATCACCGAGCTGTGTTGACAAAAGCCTTTTGAAAAGGCAGAGCCCCATGGCCCCGGTTGAGTGAAAGCCAATGGAGCATCCCTGCATCAGCATTTCCCCCGATAGAAGGTGCCAGGCGTGACTCCCCCCTCCAAGCCTGACACATGAGAGGCAGTGCAAACACAGAGCTTCCAAAAAAAA
>NC_034429.1:402452-416081 GCF_002078875.1 Numida meleagris | reverse complement strand
TTTTTTGCTTTAAAGAAAGTTAGGCACAAGCCTCCATTCCAGATGTTTGCGGATGTAGAAAAACAAAAAAAACCAAATGAAACAGGCAAATAAAGGCTTCCCTTTTCCTTTTTCCCCCATCCTATTATTATTATCCCTGCAGCATCCACACTTACGGATCACATTGCTTGTAATATACCAGTGCATACCTCCCTGGACTGCTCTTCCCACCCCGACCCCCAGCCTTGGTGCATGCTGCAAACCTGAAAATCCCCCAGCTCCATCCCTGCTATTTCTCACCCCCCTCTGCCATGCCACCCAGCCATGCACTGCCCTTACCGTGCAGCTGCAGCCACGCTGCCAGTGCCTCCTCCTGTCTGCACACACAGAGCTCAGCTTGCACTGGGATTTTCCCAGCTGACAAAGCATTGCTGGTCAGAGCCAACGTCACACTATTCCCCTCCTGTACAGGGAGGGATAAGTTGTTTTCAGTGGGAGGGGCAACACGGGACCGTGGTTTCCAGAGAGCTTGGCCCCTGGGAGGCAAAAAACCAAAATGCGTCAGGTTGAAAATGTCAGTGAGTTTAAACAAGTTTAAGCAGGACACAAGCCTCCCTTCAGAGGTGAATCTTGCATTCTGGAAGAGAATCAGAGAATCAGTAAGGTTGGAAAAGATCTCTAAGATCATTCAGTCCAACCATCAACCCATCCCCACCGTGCCCACTCATAGAATCATAAGATTATTAAGGTTGGAAAAGACCTCCAAGGCCACCAAGTCCAACCGTTGACCCATCCTCATCATGCCCATAGAATCATAGAATCATTAAGGTTGGAAAAGACCTCTAAGATCATTCAGTCCAACCATCAACCTATCCCCACCATGCCCAATCATAGGATTATTAAGCTTGGAAAAGACCTCTAAGATCACCAAGTCCAGCCATTGACCCGTACTCACCATGCCCATAGAATCTTAGAAACATCAAGGTTGGAAAAGACCTCCAAGCCCTCCAAGTCCAACTATTGACCCATCCCCACTATGCCCAACAAACCACGTCCACAAAGTGCTTTATTCTGAACAAAACCAGCTCTAACTCGTGTGCTTCTGTACTGTATTAAGTTGCTACATATTTTGGTTTTCTGGTTAATAAACAAAGCAATGCCACAATCGTCCTCCAAATACATAAAACACTTTTGACACCGGACAATACTTCCTGTAACACGTGTTAAAAGTGTAAAAGGTACCATTAACCAAAAAAAATGTTAACAAAGATACATCGCAAAATACTCAAGAGTGGGAGAAAGTCAGAGTTTTAGTTGACATCGAGGTATAAAATAGATATTGCTGGTTTAGCATGGAAGGAGGAGGCTTTTGCCTGGCAAAATAAACCACTTTCTGTCTCAATCCCCTCCCACCATCCTCACACACAAGCAGAAACATTACCCAGACCCAGTTTCAACTCACAAACACGCAAAAAATTCCCCCCCCCCCAAAAAAAAAAATGAGATGAGGAATGTTCACAGAGTCCCTGTGCTGCTCCAGTTTCCTTGCAGCAATCTCTCGGGGGCAGCTCAG
The DNA here is from genome assembly GCF_002078875.1 of Numida meleagris. Taxonomy (NCBI): domain Eukaryota; kingdom Metazoa; phylum Chordata; class Aves; order Galliformes; family Numididae; genus Numida; species Numida meleagris. The sequence continues at coordinate 414,529 of NC_034429.1, read as the reverse complement.
CACCGTCGTTGCTCCGGCGAGCGGCATTTGGCACGGTACGGCTACCAGAGAGTTTTGACATCATGAGTGTGGTGGTTTTTGTTTAAATCCCGCAGTATAATTAGTGCAAATTAGAAACAGGGGGAGGAGGGTTAAACAACCAGATGCGGGTTTAAGGGAGAAACGCGCTGGGAAACTCTTTCACTGTAAGTCCAACATTCAATCTTGTTTTGCTTTCCATGGCAAAAGTGGAAGAAAGCAATTCTCCGAGGTCCTCTGGGGTTGTACAAAAGCTTTTCCCATCACCTGTGAATTATTGCAAGACAAATGTGCTTTTTTTTAAAATATATATATATATATTTTTTTTTCTAAGAGGAATCATTTGTGCTGTTTGGCTTCCTCCAGGCACTGCATGGGGGAAATGCACCAAACTGAACCCGGGTTATTGCTGCTGAGCACTTGCAGCTCCTCTCATGCTCCTGTGCAGCTGCTCTGCCCTGCTCCCAAATCTCCTCTTTCTCTCTGTTTTGCAAGGATTGGAGTTTTGTGCCACTGGGAGAGCCCTGCACATGGCTCTCTGCATCCAGCAAGGAGCAGAACAAGCATTTGCAGAAGAAGAGCCCTCTGAGGATGCTGCAAAGAAGCTGCCAAGTCCCGTGCATGGGACGGGGCTACCCTGAGTGTGCTGGCACCACACGGGCTCGAATTTTTGGGGGTGACATCTGGGCATGGCAATAGCTACATCCTGCCCAATGCAGAAGGATGAGTTGGTTCCTGGTTGATGCTCCCCAAGCAATGGGAATGTAGGGTTCGGTGCAGGATGGCCTTCATGCAAGCTTCTTGCAATGAGAGCTGCATTCACAGCCTCACTGGACCTTCAGAGATCTCCTCCAGCCTCTGCTCAATCATCAGTCGGAGGATGGAATACCTGCAAAGACAAAGGGAAAAGCAAAGAGAGCTGAGCTGAGAAAGAATGGCTTCAGGAAACCAGCACTCACTGCTCTACAGATGCATTATGTAGGATTGGCTTCCCGAAACCATCCATTTTTCTTCAGTATAATGTCAAAAGTTCAGTTTCCCACCAGTAATACAGAACGCTGATTTGTTTTCGAGCTTTATCCTTTTTAAATTGGGAAAATAAAATCGCTTCTTAATCGTTTTTATATATAGAAAACCCCACAAATGTCAGGGTTTGGGAGGGATTGGCGCGTCTCTTTTCCTTTCTGAGAGCTCTTCAAAAGCAAATGGAGCTGAGACTCCCAATGCTTCCAAGCTCCCCGCTGCATCTGCTCGAGCAGAGGTCAGAGATGCTGGGGCTGGGATCAGTTCATCGCTGCAAAGAAGCCCAGACCTCCTGATGGGACGTGCATAGACTGCAGCCAAACTCTGCCCCGGGGGAGCACGCTGTGCTGGGAGCTGACTCTGCACCACGAGCCCGGGGTTATTGCAGGGATTGGCTCCAGTGCAGCATTTTTGCAGCAGCAGCAAGCTGCTCTTTTTATCCACATTGCTAAGAAAGCTCTGGATAACGCAAAAAGCAGCAGCTTGTGCATGCATTAGGGATGCTGCCTGCCTCATAAATGAGTTTCTGCCCCCCAGCTAAGCCCCCCAGCAGTCCCCTTTAAGACCAGCACCCCCCCCGGGTGCAGGGCATGCTGTGCATACTTGCGCATCAGCTTCTTCACTTCGCGGTCCTCCTCCTCCTCCAGCTTCTGGATGAAGCTCTTGAGGACGGGCATTTCGAATTTGATGTACTGTGCCACCTGCAGAGCAGACACATGCAGGGAAATCTCCACCTCACTTTGCCATCCCAAGCCCGGATCCTTCACATCGCCCTTCCCACTAGCGCTATCTACACCCAAATGCACGCAAAAATGCCTCGTCTGTGCTCTGACTTAGGAACAAAGCCCCACCAGGAGTGCAAGCGAGCCAGCAGATGGCACAGCAGAGCTGATTCCCACGAGCAGTGCTTCCCCCAGCTGGGAAAAAAAAGAAATACTTGTGCCAAAGGATGTGGAACTGAGAGATTCAGGAGACGGGAGGCAGATGGAGCACAGCAAATGCAAAAAGTGTGGAGCTCTGCATCCCCCTGCAGGCAGGAACTGCCTTCCCCTTCTTGGCATCTTTTTTCCTAGCTACTGAGCCCCGCTGGGCTGTTCCCCATCCCTCTGCAATGTCAAATGATGGAAAAGAAGGAATTCTTCACAGCCACAACTGCTACATCTCCTACCGGGTTTAAGACACCTTCACCATCACAGCGGGGTCCCTTTGCTCTCCGCTGCCCTTCAAGCACAGAACGAGCTTTGAGAAAGCTCTAAAAGTGGCACCCAGCATTGCAGGTGGGTGGGAGGATGTGGGAGGGCTCTCTCCTTCCTCCTGCAAATGAATGGGTCCACACCAGCAGGAAGTTTTGCAAAGCTAAGAGTTTGCAGAAAGCAGCTCCTCGGTCACCTGCAACGCTTCAAAGCCCAGGAGCGTGCACATGGGAAGTCAAGGATGATAGCATCATACAATTCTTTGAGTTGGAAGGGACCCTTAAAGGGCATTTGGTCCAACTCCCCTGCAATGAACGGGGACACCCACAGCTCCATCAGGTGTTCAGAGCCTGGCCCAGCCTGGATGCATGCCCAGGGACTGCAATTTCTGCAAAGCTCCTTTTTGGAAATGCCCACCCACATTTTCCAGCCCACGTAACCACTGGGGACATCCGGAGGCAAAAAGCTTCCTCCAAGGCAAAACTCACATCGTAGGTGACCTCCTCCACCTGGTCCTTCTCCATCAGGAAGACCTTGGAGACCTGCTCACAGGGGCCCTGCAGGACGCGGGCAATCAGTGGGTAATCGGTGGCCCTCAGCTTCTGCTTTTCTGCAATACCAAAGGTGCTGTTGTTATAGCAGCAAGGCCACCAATGGGCTCAGCTGCCCCAGCACCGGGGCCCTCCTGCAGCCTCACCTCCGCTGGTGTGCACGATGTAGAGTGCAAACTCCTCCGCCGAATTCTCGATCTGAACACAGACATTAAGAAGCAATGCGGTTGGATTTGGGATTTTTCAAACAAAAAAAAAAAACAGAAAATCCCATTGATTTGCTCTCCCATGGAACTTGAGCTCCCCATAATACCCGGCACAGGGATTTCCCTCACTTGCCTTGAACTTGTTGAGCAGCAGCTTGAGCACCTGCGGGGTTGTCATTGTGCTGTTGATCCGCACATTGGTGATGGAGCCGTATGCCGGCGTGAACACGGATGTCTGTGGGGCACAAGACGTGTGTCACCAATACAAATGAAAACCAAAACCCATCCACGCTGCCAGGGGATGGGTCACTGGGTCTCACCTTGTGGTTGTAGAAGTGCCCGTTGATGGAGAAGCGGTGGCGACGGATGCGGCGTTGCTCGCTGGGGGTACGGGAGCTGCCCCGGCGCCGCACACCCACGTCACTCCGTGTGCGCAGCAGCTGCGGTGGATCTTCTGGCTGCAGCCTCGTGGTGCCTGGAAAAGCCAGGATGGGGCTGAGGACAGACAAACAGGCAGACAGAGAGACGATTCCCTGCACAAGTTGGGCTGAAATCACTTCTTCGCTCTGCTTTGGGCCATCCAGTAACCAACAAGGTCAACCAATAATAATCAGCAGGGTCAACCAATAACCAGCAGGGTCAACTAATGACCAGCAAGGTCAACCAATATTAATCAGCAGGGTCAACCAATAACCAGCAGGGTCAACTAATGACCAGCAAGGTCAACCAATAACCAACAAGGTCAACCAATAACCAACAAATTCAACCAACAACCACTAATGGGGTCAACCAGTAATAATCAACAGATTCAGCCAATAACCAAGAGGATCAACCAATAACCAGTGGGGTCAACCAATAACCACCAGTGGGGTCAATCAGTAATAACCACCAGGGTCAACCAATAATAACCAGTGGGGTCAACCAATAACTGATGGGATCAACCAATAACTGATGAGGTCAACCCATAATCAGCTGATAAGCTGATAAGGGGTCCTAGATGGAATTGCCATGATGCACGTTGCAAGGAAACACATCCCCAAAAGATGGACAAATCTCCTAAAGGATTTACTCTCCCTCATCTCCCAAAGGAAGCTGTTAATTCATGGTCACTGCATCCATCCACGCCACCACCTGGATAATGCTTTGCCTCCTGGGGACTCGAGCACCTTACTTGCTTCTCCCTAATTTAACTTCTTTTTTTTTTTTCTTTTCCCTTAATGAGAGCAAGAAAACGAGGCCAAAGCTTCAGATCTCGGCATGAAGACTGGCCCACGTCCAGATTATTATAAACTCACACTTCATCCATTTTTAATGAACCCCTCCAGCTCGAGCTGGTGTTTTAATTCAAAGCATGTCTGCGCCGAGACAATCTCCTGTCTGCGCCGTTCCAGATGCGCACCAGTGACTAAGCACTCACGAGGAGCTGTGCACGCACGGTATGCACTGATTTTGCAGGATTTTGGAGACAAATACAACCAAGACTTCTTTCTGTGAGTCACATCATATGCCTGCAGTAGTGGCGGGGTTACTTCTACAAGGCAAAGCACTGCGGATATCGCCCAGCAATCTGCAACAGGTCTCCAGGGCAATAAAAACAAAAGAGTCATGCACAGGCAGAGCAAAATGAGGAAGGGGAAGAAGGACGAGGGCTTCTGCAGATCTGGAAGCACTGCAAGGGCTCAGCTCCTCCCCAGTCGGGAAGCGGATGAGCAGCGAAGCCCAAAGCTGAAAGGAATATCTGGCTCTTATCTGTCTCCAGAGTGCCTTTCCATAACAGCACAACAACAAAAAAAATTAGCAAGGAACATGTGCAAAATGCCCTGACTGGATGGGAAATGTACACGGCGGGTTTTTCTGGCGTCCCATTCGTTGCTGTTCATGGCAAAAACAGAGAGCAAAGTTGGCGAGCGGGTGGTGGGTCTCGGTCTTGTGGGAGGAATTAAGGAAGCCCCAGGGCAGGCAATGCTCTGCAGGGAGGAAAAGCCCTCAAGTCTGACCTCGGTGCACGCAGCAACGCTGTGGGGAGGGAAAAAAACTTTGCAGAAATGTTGACTTCCCCATGGTAACGGCAATTCACAACGGCGCTTATTATTCCTCCGTCAAAGCAGAGCTGCCGGGAAGGGGAAGCGGCAACATCCTCTTCCCTGTGCTCCCACGAGGCCTTCTGCTCCATCCCCCTATTGCTTTCCATCCTCCTCTCCCATGCATCCACCAAGGGCATTTCCCCGAGCAAACTCTTCGGGAGGATTTTGGGACACTGCGATTCCACAGGAGCACTTTGGAAATGGTTTGAGAGAGGGGGACGCCGATTTATACCGAAAACAAAATGCCAGGTTTTGAGGTTTGCAAATAAGACCGGAGCATAAGGAAGGCAGCATGGACAAACCCAACTCATTCTCACCTGTGTTGTGGCCTGTACTCTCTGTGTTCACTGAGGCATCCACATCCGTCACCTGGATGTCTGGCAAGGTGCTGGGCTTCAGCACGGACCTTGTACAATAAAAAATAGAAAAAAAAAACTATAATATTTTTGCCTCGGAGCCTCACCTTGTGGTTTCAGGAGAGGAAAATAGCCCACGAGCCCATCCACTACTGGAGAGCAGGGATTTCCCCCTGCTTTGTGGTTGAACCCTGTCCATCTCACAGCTCTCCACCCCAACTGGGGTGCAGGATGGACCCAGCAGTGCAGCCACCCCCTTCTTACAGATCTGCACGCTGCAAAGCACTTGAAAACCTCCTGCACAGCCTCTGCACAGTGCATTAAAAACGCCCAGATCATGCACCTATTTTTCCATTTGCAGATGTCTAAAGGAGATGAGCAAAATGCATGGCAGAGCAACCCATGGGAACATTGCTCTTGGTCACTTCATAGGGCCCCACGGGTGCCCAAAAACCTGGGGAAAACTCTTAAAACTATCCTGGAGAAACTGCTTGCACCCAGATTAAAATTCAGTGTAAAACTTGGTTTGCATTCAAGTGGAAACTGAGTCTTTTTGGAGGAGCTTCCTGGGGTCTTTGCAAAAAAGGGGTCTTTGCAGAGTGAAACCAAGCGACTTCACTTTGCAACAGCCCCTCTGCGTATTGCACGCAACAGAGATTTTCTGCACAAAGCAATGAGTGAATGCACCATGGACTCGCTAGTGAGCACAGTTATTTGGCTGTGGAGGTGAAAAGCAAATATTTACAGCCCTGGGGCCTCACCTTCATTAGGAGAAACGATTTATTACTACAATCGTTACCGCATGACCAAACCCTGGTACCGATGACTTAATTGGGGTTGCACCCAGGCAGTGGCTGCACACCGTGGCTTGGGGCATCACTGCACTCACCCGTGTGCCCCCAGGTTGCACCCAGAGTGCCAGGAGGAGGAGGAGGGCGGTGGGCGGATGCGCTGGTTGTCATCTTGCATCTGCAGGCGGATGGGCCGCCGCAGGCCCCACGAGATGTTCAGCAGCCCCTCGACGATCAGCTCGCCTTCCTCCTGCAAAGAGCAGAGAGGTGGGCACGGCCCACCCGAATCCCATGAAAAGCCTAAATGTAGAGGAACAGCAGGAAAATGGGAGGGAGAAGGGCTGGGAACTGGAGGGGCCGGGGTGGTGGTCGGTGGTGTGAAGGGCAGTGGAAGGCTGGACGCTAGCAGTGTATCCCAGGGGTCAATCATAGAATCATAACATCATTAAGGTTGGAAAAGACCTCCAAGGTCACATCAAGTTCAACCATCAACATAACCCCATCATAACCCCACCATGCCCACACGCAGAATCAGTAAGGTTGGAGAAGACCACCAAGATCCCCAACTCCAACCCACCCCCACCATGACCATGTCCCCAAGTGCCACATCTCCACGGTTGCTAACACCTCCAGGGACGGTCCAGTCCTTCAACAGCCTTGAGAAGGATCTGGGTGATGGGGCAGAACATACCCACAGCAAAGCTGTTGAGAACCCCAAGGTGAGAGCCCAGCAAAAGGCCATAAAGATGATCAAGGAGCAGAAGCATCTCTACTGTTAGAGGCTGCTATGAGAGAGCTGGGGAGTGGGATCCCACACACGTCCATAAATCCCTGCAGGGACGTGCAGAAGGGACAGAGCTCCTTCCATTGCTTCCCAGTGCCAGGATCAGAAGCACTGGACACAAACTGGAGCACAGGAGATTCCCCTGACCAACAGAAGCACTGCTGTGCTGTACAGTGCCAGAGGTTGTGATGTCTCCTCCTTGAAGATCTCCAAACCCACTTGGATGTGGTGCTGGGCACCAGCTCTGGTGGTCCTGTTGGATCAGGGTGGGACCAGAGGGACTCAGAGGTCCCTGCCAACCTCAGCCATGCTTCTGTGGGAGAGTTATGGGGTTTGGGGGTTCAGTTGTTTGGATGTACCCATATTTGATTAGCAAATATTGATGAACTTTGCTAACAGGCATTTTTTGGACCTTGCAAATCCGAATCAAACCAGATGTCGTCATTTCTCCATTGAGCCTCTCCTGCCAGAGAGGAGCCTGCCTGGTGCCCACCCTGGTTCCTCACCTCCCGGTGCCGCAGTTGCAAATTCTGCCCTTCGTAGTAGATGTTGTATGTCTTCAAGTGCAGCAGCAGCTCATTTCTGCAAGAAAACAGGAGAGGTATTGAGATGAGGAGGGGAAAAGCAAGTACGAAGGCTTCATTTGGGAAAATGTGGGTCTTTTTCTGCCTCTAGACCTCCATTATAGGGGGCATTTGCTGTAGGTTCAACCAGGTGTCCCTCTGGCCATTGGCAACAGTGGTTTTGGTGACAACCGTGCCCTTCTCCAGCCTTGCAAAAAGAAGTCAGGAAACACGTGGGACCTCGGTGGAGTCAGTCACAAGGTTGAAAAAGCAAAATATCAGAGTGCCGAAGCCCTTGGGTCATGCTGGAGTCACAAGTTATCACAAGTTCACCAGTTTGGCTCATGGCACCAGACTCTGACCTCGCGTTCAAATTAAAAGTCCGAGCCCCACTCTGGTTGCAAATGCATAATAATGATAGGGATGATGGAAACAATAAAGACAAGACGTCCTAGCACAGCTTTGAATCACTGGGAAGCGATGACTGATAGCATAAAGCAGTCATTAATACAGCTGAACTCAATGGTGCTCAGCATTGTTGGATCAGTAACGAGATAATCATAGGATCTGAGGCTACCACAGAATTACAGAATTGATGGGGTTGGAAGGGACCTTTGGAGATCATCAAATCAAGGAGTGAAATAGTGCACATAGGTTTTATCACCTCCAAAATCGTGCTTGAAACTTAGGAATTGGCTTGCCAATCACCAAAGAGCAATTACTGAACTAGAGTGGATTGTATTTTTTTTTTTTTCAGCAAAAAAAAAAAAGTGCACTGCAGCAGAAATTCTGAACGCTTTTTGAACACCTGGACACGTTCCTAAGAAAAAAAAAATCGAAAATCCCCTCAAAAACCCCTATGAGCGCTGCCGGTTTGGTAAGAGGAAGTCGCCATTTTTTGCCCCAAGAAGAGCAAAGAAATGGAGTTTCCAAAAGAAACACCGAAGAAATGGAGAGTTCCCAAACCCGACGGTCTTAAAGGTTAAGAAAGAGAAGGCGAAGCCAACCCAGAGGAAACAACCCACTGGAGTTGGGTGGCTCTCCCTCAAAGTCCAAAACCCCACGCATTTTGCAGATGAGCGCCCAGCCAGCAGTGAATGCGCATCTTTGGGCGTCCCAGCTCCGCCGTGCCTCTTACTTGGAGATGAATTTGTCTTTCCCGCAGGGGACCAGGTACTCGCAGCTGCCGTACTCCATCCTCGCGCTCCTCTTTCATGAGAACTGAATGGCAAAGAGACAAAAGGCGTCATCGCCTCCGCGCGACCGCATCCCCGGTGCGGCGACCCGACGGGCAACGGGAAACAAAACCTGGGTTGGGTTTGGGAGAGCCCTTGGGAAAAGGCTGCGGGGCAGCAGCTGTGGGCCTGGGGAGAATTAAATGCTGCTCCTCCAGCTGAAGCAGGAGGGGAGATCAGATAAGGGAGAACCGTTGTAAACCCACTGAAAATTTAATACCGGCGGAGATACGCTTACTCCAGCATTTGCATTTGGAGCAGCCTCCACCCACGGGCTGCACGGCGAGGCAAGACCAGGTGGAAATAAGTGGGATTTGCTCTTTTTTCCTCCGCTTATTTTACAGCTTTGTTAGGAAGCTCTGGATGGATCCAGCTCAATGCCTGTTCGTGCTGCCCCGAAATGAGGCAGCGTGCATGAGGGCTGGGTTCTTCCTAGAGCCACCGGATCTTGCTTTTTTTCCTTTTTTTTTTAAATCCATTGAACTTCTGCGTTCCCTCCGGTGCCAAAATATCCCATCACTCCCATGCAAACCCTCAGGAGCTGCCCCTGCAGCCCAGCCTTTGAAGTGGTTTGGCCTTTAAAGCATGAGGATGTTTTTCGGAAGCTTCAGACCGGAATCAAATGAGATTTGGGGCAAAACCCTCGGGGTCGCCCATTCACTCAGAGCACTTTGCAAAACCAGAACTTGAGAGAAGCTGCAGTGCAGCTTCAGGGTGGTTTTAGGCTATGAGCGGTGGCTTTTCAGGTCTTGCTTTTTCCCCATGTACTTGCACAAATCCTTTTTCTGAAGTCCTCTCCCCTCCCTGATACAAAAAGAGAAAACAAGGCCAAAAAAACAAGCACTTGATGCACAAATTGCAGTTTTCTCCACTTCCCTCATTGCTCGGAGCTTCACAGTCCATCTGCACTCCCAAAGCCCCAAGAATCAAAACTTACTGCAAAAATAAAACCCCAAACCCACAACGATGCGCGGAGGGCAAAATGATTCAACCAAGGCCATGGGACAAAACCTGTCAGAGGAAACCAAAAACCTGAGCGCAGCAGCAATCCCCGCTCCTCATCCCAAGCTGACAGCAAACAAACCATGCAGCAGAAAATACCCGCGCTTCCATGCAGAGAAAACGTTTGCCAAAGCAAAGCAGAAAGCAGAAGAGAAACCCGCCCTGCAGAGTTTGCATCTTGCAGCGGAAAAGCTGACGAAGCCGCGCGCTTCCGGACGAGCTGCGTTGCGGCCCCGCATCAGCACGAGGCCTTTACCCCATCCACATGGTCCAGCATAGGGAGAACATGGGGGGAAAAAATGAATGGTCGCTGCTGGTGTTGGGATAAGTCCTGGCACAGCGTTGCGTGGCACCAGAATTTGGGTTGAGCCAAAGCGTTGGCAGCTGGCGGTGCGTGGAGCGGAGCCGGTGTTTTGCTCAACCCAATCCAGATGATGGAAGCCACCACAAAGGGAGGATAAAAGGTAGGAACCGTGAAGGGAGGCACCCCAAAACACCAAAGTGGCCAAAAAAAAAATGCAAAACCCAAACCCTCTGCAATGAGCGTAGAGTGACACAAAGGGCGGAAGCCCAACCCCTCGCTTCCTCGAATGGGGGAAAATCCGGGCTGAATGAATGAATGAATGAATGAATGAATGAATACAAAATCACCCATTTTGAGGCGGAAGGGGAGCCCCCAAAAGTGGCTTTTTACCATCCCCCCCCCCCAACGCTGGCAGGGTGCAGCTGGGTTTCCTGTTTACCACCTCGCAGCGCTGCCACCTTGGCCTCCGTCATCACATCCCCTTCCGAGCAGCCAGGAACGGGGCACGCTCTTCCTTTTTTGGGCCTCGAGAGCATCGGGCTGAGCGCAGAGGAGCGGGCGGCCGATGGAGATCCCCAAACCGTAACCCCATGGATTTCCTGCTGTAGCTTTGGTAAACCTGAAGTGCTGGAAATGACCCCGATAGAATAGCTAGAAGCATGCACGCTGCCCAGTCGGTTGCCCAACCTCTGCAGTTGGTGTGGGCGGATTTTCCAGGCATCCCCGTGCTTCAGTTTCCCCAGTTTTGACGCGTTTCCTTCACGTCTGTCACGGACTGAGGACTCAGAGCAGCCCGAGGGCTGTGTCAGTGCTTTAAATTAAACCAGTGTCCCTGTCCCAGCGCTCTCTGCCTACAAATAGGACCCATCGGCCACTGCCACCGTTGCTTCCGACCCCAAATACGATCCCCCCTATAAACACCCTTCCTAAGGCCCTTTCCCCGACCCCTGCAGCCCCATCTGCTCCACGGAGGGCAACCAAGCAGCTGCTTCTGCAGAGCTCCTGGGGAGACAACCCAGCAAAAGAAAAGAGGCAAAAAAAATATCCAGACACGCTGTTTTCAGTGGGAGAGAAGCGGTGCAGCCCTGCTCCCGCAATGAGAAGTGCGTTTGGGGGGACGCTTTCTCGCCGCCTTCGGGGCTGAGGGTTTTCCCATCGCACAGCGAGGGATTGTGGGAACATCCCAACCCCGCGCGGCTCCTCCTGCCCTGACCCTGCCCAGGGCAGCGCAGCATCACAGCATCCATCGATCCCGATGCAGAAGCAAAGCAGCGTCCGTAGGCGACCGTGATCCCCTTTTAGGCACTGGGAGAGGCATCGCTCAGCTCCGGCTGCGCATCCTCACCCCGCTCCACGCGGATCCCGGCAGCGCTCCGACGATGGATCCCACCAGCTCCGGCCCAAACGTTGGTTTCAGGTCGGGATTCCTCCCGAGCTAAGCGTGAAGGTGCGGCGGTCCCATTGTCTTCCAGCTCCGCTATTGTTCAGCTCCGTCCTGCCGAGGGGAGAGGAGGGAGTGCTGAGCGGTGGGATGGTGGTTGGGCTGATGGCACCGGGATGAGCGGGCGGACCCTTTGCTTGTGCTCACTGCCCACCGTGCAGAGCCATTGGCCGCCGGTAGCTCCACGGGGGCTGCAGAGAAAGGGGCTGGGGGGCTCAGCCATGGGCTCAGGGGAAGCAGAGGGGGAAGGGTCGGGGGTCGCGTGCAGGGCTGGGACCCCGCAGATGGGCGCTCGCTGCTCCCTGCTAACGCAGCCAGCTCCACAAGCGAGGGCGAAGGCAGCGAGGAGGAGGCGACACGGACGGAAGGGTGGGGGACGCAGGGCCACCCTCCTCCTCGGGGACGGGGATGAGGAGAGGGATGGGGAAAGGCAAAGGGATGGGGAGAGGAACGCGGCCGCCCCGTCCCTCCCGCACTCACCGGCCCCGCACCGCGCTGCTCCGCGCCGCGCCCGCTGTCCGCGTGG
>NC_034429.1:357216-401099 GCF_002078875.1 Numida meleagris | reverse complement strand
TGCGAGGGGGGATTATTGATATTCCAGCAGCATCTTCGGGGCTGGCGGAGCTGAGAGGCCCTTTGTGGCCGCAGTGCAGAGCCGCCCAAAGCCCTGAAAGAGGGGTTTATCCTGAAAGCAAGCAGAGCAAAAAATAAATGGAATAAAATAGTGAAAGTGACCCACCCCGCAGCAGTGAGAGTAAAGGCAATGGGAACCAAAACCGCGTGGGGAAAAAAAATTTAAAAAAATAAAAAAAAGACCCCCAAATCCTGCCCCCCTTTCCCCTACAGGAAAAGGATGCTCTGAAGGGGAAGCTTCCCCTGAGCTGCACCGTGAGGCTCCATCAGCTTTTCTGTGCTCAACACTGTGCAATGAGCGTGGCCGGAGCCTTCCAGCCCTTTGGGTTTGGGGGATTTGTTTCTGCTCCCGTATCAAGACTGGGATGCGAGTTCCTCCAAACCCAAGCTCCCAAATTCCCCCGTTTCCTCTCCCAGACTCAGCACGCATCCCAACTCGCTTTCGCACCCTGGCTGCTCTCCAGCATTTCAGCTTGGAAGACCCCCCCCCGAGCTAATTGTCCGTAAATAGCAAACAATGCGACGCATGTGAGCCCAGGAGCATCTGCTGGCTGTTCCGCAGCCTCCAGGAACCAGATGGGAAGGGATGTTCTCGTTTCAAGGCTTCTCTCACGGCTCACGGGGATTTCTTTGCCACGCCGTCGCCGTCCCCGTTTCAGGCTGGGCCTCATTCTGCAAATGCTTCTGAGAATCCGCCCGGCCCAAAGCCGTTCATTCTGAGATGCTGAATCTGTGTTCGGGCAACGCACAGGGAGGAAACCCGGTGATTTCCAGAGCTCGGGCCCAGCTGGATTCATCTTAATTGGGATTAAGATCGGAGTGGTTTTCATTGCCGCTCGCGGACTCAAACCCACGCCGATTCAGGCGGCTCTTTGCCATCTCTCTTCCCATCTGTTGCCTGCTCTGTGCAGCTTTCAGGCTGCCCACTGTGGGCTAACGCCTCAATGAAAGGAGGCACTTGGGCGCCTTAATTAAAATTAACACGACATCAACAGCAGCTCACACACCCCAAGCACTGGCAGGCAACTGAAGGTGCTGTGTGCACCCACTGCCCCCAGAAATAGCTCCAGCCAAGAGCAGCCCTCACCTGGGGCCTAAGAGGCTACAGAGCACGCAACAGAGGGCAGCAATTTAGGCAAGCACCCAACCCTGAGGTTTATTTTAATCAGGAGATCAGCAATTAGCACCTTTGCTGGATGGGCACTGCCTAGAAAAGCATCAGTGTTGACCACACCAATGCCTTTACACAGAGATCTGCTGCCCAAATGGTTTTGTTAAGACATACGTACTGCAAATGGCAACACCTCCAACAAAGCAAGATCTCCATTTACTTGCAACCAAGCATCTTCATGGTAAGAGCTGTGGGTCAGGAGGGCACCTGCAGTTGTTCTTCTGCATCAGCACTTGCTATGACGAGATAGAGGTCTTGGCATCATCTGGATTCCCCATTGATTCTCCTTTTGGGGGGTGTCAGAGGCAAGGATAACAGCACGCTGTTGCATCTATGCCCGCATTTATTTATACTGAACAGCTTTAAAAATACAGAATAAAATAGCTTTATCTACTATTATTCACAACATCTGGTCCAAATATTACATTTTTTTTTTAAATATTCAATTGTTTAATGAAGCAACGTTAGAAAAAAAAAAATACGAAATTAAAAAAGAAAAAAAACCTCCATAAAAGAATTACACATCTCAGAACAACAAAAAAAAAAAAAGGAAAAAAAAAAAAAGGGAAAATAAAAACCCTCTTGCTGTTTAACAAAGAAGTTTTTACAGCCAAAGTCAGTCACAAAAAGTCGTGAAGAAGAAAGAAATATTTATCCCCACTGCCTAAGAACAGTCAATAGTTTGTTACGCCCAAGGTTGTGATAAAGAGACAAAGTACAATAATTTGGACTGGCAGCAAGATGATTGACCTGGAAAGATGTAATAAATGCCAGATAATACACAAGGCAATCCTAAATCTCTCTCTCATATCAATATGTATGGATGACAATGCACAGTCACAGTCGAATTAGAACTAGACAGGAATAGTTGGGATGTTTCTAAACACAGATCCCCAAGACTTAAAAGCAGCCCAGCACTCAGCTGTATAGACTCATGGGCAGAAGCTGAACACCGACAAACTTGTGGCCTCCTCCAATACTGTAATGACCTATAGTAGCTACAGAAACATGAGAGCATTGAGTGCCTGTCATCCCATGCCCCAACAAGGCTGCGGGCCTTGGCAAGGAATAGCAAGAAACATGCACCAAGTGGGACAATTCTGGGGAAAAAAGAAAACGTGATCCACTTCCTCTCCCCCTTAATAATAATAATAATAAAAAAAGCGGATTTGGGTTCAAGAAGGCCACGTAAAAGAAACACTGTAGGTCGTGCTGGTCTGTCACATGCATTTTTTTTTTTTTACACTGGTATCCACGTTATGCTAAGCACAGGTTGTATTAGACCGTGTGAACATCCAATGGCCAACTCAACCCATTAGAAGCTGGCTGTTAGAAACCACGTGTGCCTGCAGTGCTCTTCATACCACGCAGGAACCCCTTTTGTTAAGGATACACCCCCCCAGGCATGGCCCTTGTGGTACAAACAGCACCGAGCATTTCAGTTTGCAAGAGCCAATTCTGCACCGGGGGTACCGAGATCTCAGTAGGGAGATGAACAACAAAGAAACCCTTTTAGTTTTTGGTAGGAACATAAACATGGGTAAATAAAGTATACACAACTACTATAGATTCGTCAATGAAGAAATTCTACCATCACATGACATTGTCATGACAATCATACCACTCCCTCCCAGGAAAACTGCGGTCATTATCCTGAGTGGAAATGTTATTTTTAATATATGGAAATAAAATACTGCAATATTCATGTACAAACCAAGTTGCCATATTTCAAGTCAGTATTAAAAGGCATAAAGCAAATTCTGGGTTTGAGGTTGAACTTTCTGAGCGAGGAAACTGACCGAGTTCCTCCGCCAACACATTCTAATATGACAACGTTGATCAGTCATAGCTGAGCTCGCTATGAAACCTAAATTTCTATAATTTGCACGTATTTGCTTTAGAAAACGTGTTTCAACATGTTAGCAACAATTCTTAATTTAACCTAAAAAAAAACAAACAATAATAATACAATAGAATATCAATTACAAAAGTCCAAAGTCGCGTCCTTTTGCACGCATTTTAAACCATCTTTGATATGACAAAATGATGTTTCTACCATGAATATTTGCCCTTCCACCTCAAAGTTTGGTCGAAACATCTCCTTGCCTCTTCACTCATCCATCAGGTGCCGTCTGCTGTAGGTTGCTTTGCTCAGCATCGTGCTTTGAAAGGCAGGCAATCACATACAGGGGACAAATACAACATTGCATTTGCAGTCAGGTGTGTAAGCCATACCCAGCCGCCCTCACACACCGAAGCCCAGATGGAAACAGCAAACACAAAGGATTTCAGTGCTTTCCAAACCTGCAGCAACGGCTGCACCGCAGCTCATCCCACAACCCGCGCTCCTCCAGGTTCGGGTATTTCACACCAGCCACGCTAAGACTCCAATGTAGAAAAGTGGACGTGGGAGTAATATTTAGGGTCCACAACTGCCTGCCACTTGTAGGAACACGGGGGGGCAATTTCAGCGCTTCCCTCACAAAGGAAAGTGAGCATTGCATTGCTTTGCATCTTCCCCGAGCGGCAGCTCTGGGACTGCTCCAGATGCATCAGAAAGAGAAAGGGGAGCTTCTCTTTCCAAGGCAAATTGCCTGTCAGCTCTGTTCTTTGCTTGCCTCAAAGCTCTACAGAGATGCATGCGTCAGTATCCATCTTCAGGGTGCAGCAGCTGCATCAGAACATTCCCTGCACGTTCAGGGTGCCTCCACCAACTTCATCATAACCCTTTGCTACATGTCACTTTTGCTATACATTACACGTGCTTCAGCAGATCTCCGCTGCAAAACTGAGGCTCACCTCTAATCATCCATACTTGTAGTAAGATTGACAGTGTCGTTACGTGTGATACAAATCTGGTTACAAAAATGACTGCTAACTACAACTATTTGTCTTAGTGTTACCGAGTTACGTGGCTAGGAAAGCAAAGCATGACAGCTAAACGCTACTGCACTTCTCAGCCAGTCCATGGAATCAGGATGGTAGAACCAAAAGCTGAGAAAGAATTAAATCCAAGTTCGACAGAGTCATCTGGTTTCACCTGTTTGGATAAGTCTGCCCCACGCCACTGGAGAGGGGTGGTGTTCTGCCCCAGGAAGAGGGAAAAAATCCTTGGATTCATTGCCCTAATTTAACCCGAGCGCCACAAATCACCTTGGCAGCTCTTTCTGACATGCTCAAGAGAAGACAGTGCAGAACACATAAAGCTTCACTCCATCCAAAGGTAGAGAAGACCACTATTTATTTCTCATTGCCTCGTCCCTTCAATGTGTAAGCATTCATATCTGGGGGGGGAAAGCTTAGAAAAGCCTCAGGACACAGCTATGACTGCTGTGCTCAGCTCCCAGGAGCATCGCTGGAAGTGATACACTTCAGCATTTAGGAGGTGGCCCTGTTCTAAATACCAAAACTCTGCCTCTCTCCACAATTTTATGACAATCAACTTTGGCATTTTAACACGATGACAACCACCACACATGGGTGGACTTTCCTTTGTTTCCTTACCCATTTATTTTAACTCCCCCATCTCTCTCACACATCTTTGGTTGCACGTAAAGTTGGGAAATTTGGAAGCTTTGTGCCACTGATGAGAAGTCTCCACACTCAAATCTATTTGTAAGTGGATGTGAAAAAAATCTAACACCTCGCTACCTGTAGAGGAGAATTTCAAACGATAAAAATGACTTCGTTTTAAAGGCAAACCAACCTTGTCTATGACACAATAACTCTTCTGACCAGCTTTCAAGATAGTCCAACTGACACGAAGACTGCAAACTACTGAAAGTTCCCTGAAGCAGGAACAAGCACATGCTTTGTTATGGGAAAAAAAGGAAAAAAAAAAAACAACAGTATTATTTTATGTTTCTGGAAACAGCCATGACATGCTGAAAAAGGATATCAATGGAATCATTCCAATCCTACACTACTCAGTACTGATCCATAAAGCTCCTTCCTTGCCCTCCCCACCCCAACCCGTCCATGCTTCAATAACCAATAACAAATTCACATGGAAGTAGACTCAGAAAACAGAGTTCCTGTGCTCCTGTCCAGTAGTCAAACCTTGATAAATATATTAGTGAATTACAGGATCTACTGTTACGTTTCTCCAGGAATACAAAACGCAAGCACCGTAGAGCATACTGGCCTTGAAATTACATTACACTACATTTCCCTGATGATCTCCACAGCTTAAAAATGCTTTTGGGGCCACACCGAAGCCTAAAACTAACTTGCAATAGTAAGAACATTAAACATGAATGAAACTTTTAATCATGAATGCGTGATGAGCATGAACACTCACATAACATCAGAGCTGAGACTATTCCAGGGAAAAAAAAAAAAATATCTGAATGGTGCCCTGATTGGACCCAATACCCGTTAAACCATCCAGTGGATGAGGACATCAAATGTAGTGTCTCTGCCATTCAAGATGACCTCTGTAGAGTAGAGAGCTTTTACAGTAATCCCACAAAGAGAGGGGGAAAAAAAAAGAGGCAATGCAATAGAAGCCACTCACAAGCAGCACTGGATCTCAACATCCAAACAAGAGAATTTTGCACAGATCCATACTGCTGAATGCTGGTTGTTGCATTCTGATCGCATGCTTACGGGTGTTAATTGCTTAGAACTGCTGTTTTAGCCTTTTTGTTCAGGAAACATCTAGCTGCATACATTCATTTCACTGTCAGAACTGTTATCAGGTCCCAGCTGGAAGTTACATCTCCCATCTCTATAAAACTCAAGCTACACACATCCCTTTAAAGAAAACCTCCACCTGGACAGCAGTTAGGTGGTTAAAAGCCAGGCAGAAGAAGTGTAAAAATGCAAACTGATAGGACAGGAGCGATTCTTTCTAAAGCAAGAAGCCAACAGAAGTCGTTCAGAGCTTTCACAGGCAAAGTTCTTATGGAAACTTCTGTCTTAACACTGGGCATCTGACTGAACTATCCAGCAATCTGAAAAACACTCTCAGGATTTGCCAGTACAAACCAAGTCTGGTTTCCAGGGATCTGAAACTATGGAATGTGCAAATCAGTGGTCAGAAACACTATATATATATAGGTGATTAGGCATAATTAGAATTATTATTTTTTCCTTTTCACAGGATTCAAGTTTTCTGGCATGACTAACATTGCCAGCAATGAGTGAGCCAAAAACGCCAGCATCAATGACTTAAATTAAAATCACCATAAAAAATAACACTCTCAACAGCACCTACCTAGCTCAGGAACGTAAGCCCCACTTAAAATAAGCAGTCTTGGGTACGCAGGTTATCTATAGGCTTTGACAAAAAGAGAAAAAAAAAGAAATCCAACAGAGACACTAGATCTGGCTACCACCACCCACAACAGGAAAGCTTTTTTCTTTTTTCTTTTTTCTTTTCTTTTTTTTTTTTTTTAAATCCGTCTCAGCTCTGGTTCCAGAATTTAAATGCAGATATACAAAACATATATTTTAATGCTTCTTAATCAGCAAGAAACTGCAAATACATCTTTTACTACAACTAGATAATATAGTTGAAACTAAGGCTATACTGTAGCTTCTGAGTCTTCATCTGAACTCCTGCAGTTACTGCTTTTCCTGAAGCCTTTCCACGTGTAACCCATGAAGGTAGGGCTGATGGGCAGGAAGCTGAAACATCTGTATTTTTTGATGAAGTTCATGCCAAAAGGCAAATCATATGTTTCCATGCCTTCCAGTGACTTGCTTCCTTTACCAACCCCTTTCTTCCATTTCCGTATTCCCCTTTCTTCGGGGCTTCCTAGAAGTAGGAAAATAAAACAAATAGGTACACATACACATTTACACATACACACACACATACTAGGAGTAAGAGCAGAAAGCAAGCAAGCCCCAAGTCTCAGGCACCACGTTCAGTAAAGCACTGGAAGAATCTTAATAAAAATAAAAACACTGGAAAATGCAATTACGCATCTGGAAGTTGAGGCAAATTTTTTGCTCTCAAAATGGAATATTTTGAGTCCCAAAATATTTTTACCATGTCTCCTGGAGAAGTCTGGACCAGGCACTGGGCAACCTGATCTAGCTGTGGATGTCCCTGCTCATTGCAGGGGACTTGGACTAGATGACCTTTAAAGGTCCCTTCCACCTCTAAGGATTCTAGCATTCTAAGTGCCTTCTGGCTTGACTTTTTTGGGCTACTTTCTATTTTTAAAGAAAATGGAGACCTTGAAAAAGGTTCAAAGCATTCTCAAAGAATCTGTGGCATACAACAGTGAAGTAGTCTGCTCCAGAAAAATCAACCAAAGCAGCAGCATTCACCTCCTCATCTCCTGCCTCTCTCCTTGAAATGCATTCAGAAAGGCACCCACTGTTACAGGTAAAATAAAAGTTTACACTGACCTGGAATGGTATTGTCCAAAATAAATGCAACACAACCACCAACAAACATGGCTGTAGTGAGAAGAACATTCAATACTTGATCGATGCCTGCTATTCCTAGAACAGAAAGGAAAAATACTTTATTTTGTGCTTGAACTTCAATCACACATACACACCTTCTATTGATTTACAAGGGAAAACTGCTATTGAGTTCAGTGAGGAATTTGCTCAACATTCTTCCACTGAAGAGCACTGTATTAATATCATAATCTAACTCTTTGCTTGAATGACCTACTTTTCTGTGCATGCTAAAGAAGGTTAGTTATGCTCTTAAATCTAGTTCTGAACTGACAGCTATAAGAAAACCTTTTCTTTTCAAAATCAATGTCAGTGCCCCTCTACAGCACCTTCCTTTGATGACGCACACAGTCATAAGCAATGATCTGAAACTGAGTTCATGAAAATTCAGATTCAACACACGTCCAGAGTGACAAGAAATGCTGAAAAACGAAAACAAACTCCTAGTCTTCAAGTCCAGCTTGGTACTCCCACTTCTTATTTCAACTCAGGTTCACTTTTGCAGTCCCTCTTCCAGCCCAGCTGGTGATCATGCCCTGGCATTGCTCTGCAGTCTTGTCCAGGAAAGCAGGACAACTTGAGACGCACCCCACTGAAACGCCCCACTCCAATCTCAACACCCAAATTAATTTTCCTCTGAATGCACCTCTCTTCTTACCCATAGCTTTTACTGCCTCCACAACAAGTTGGTTTTCTTCTTATTTACTTCGTATTGACTTTGTGTATGAGTGTACGCTTCACTTAAATGAACAGGAACACGTACCTGTCACCAGTGGATTTTGTTTGAGATAGCTTGGAAGGACAAGTCCAAAGAAAATGGAAAATCCAAGTACAAACAGGTTGCGAGAAGAATTTAAATCTATGAACTGGAGGTTAGACAGACCCACAGCTGTAATCATCCCTAAATAAAAACAGAACAAGTAGAGCAAGTCTCAGCTTTTAGTCTTTTTTCCTCAAAAGAATGAAAAGATAGCAACACGTGAATGCAGCACTAGAGTAAAAAGATATTGCCATACACGAAGAGGAGCAAAAAACATACGTTACCAAAGAGAGTGCAGAAGAGGGCACCAAGCACGGGGTCAGGCAGCGATGCAAACAGAGCACTGAACTTGCCAACCATCCCAAGCAAGAGCATGAAGGCTGCCCCATATTGAATAACCCTGCGGCTTCCAACCTGCGGGAGAACAAAAAGGAAAGCACAGTGGGAAAAAAGTCTGCCCCTCATCCACCTTTGTGCCTCGCATTTTATTACTCTTTTTCACGTTCAAACTTCCAGGTGTATTTCTTGCAGGCTGCAGAGCCCTTACAAACATCTCAGACTCGGCTGTAACGTGGCTGCAGTCCAGTTCTAACGTAACTTTTATTTTGTTTTTGTTAACAAAACCATCTGTAACTGCTATAGTCACTGTAACCGTGTGGATGGGACGGTGCCACAGTAGAGAAAATAAACAGACCATAACTAGGAGAGGTTATAAACAGATCAGTTGTAACACAAAGAACTCATGTGCTGCTGTAATACATACATACATTCATCATCCTCCACGTGATTCACCTGAAGGAGATGCAGCCTTTCTAGACAGATTATCAAGAGGTTTTATAACATCCCCCTGAGATCAAGACTGAATGCGTTTCACATGCAAATCATGGCTGTGCTAATGCTGAAACCAAGTGTCTGCACTTCCTTCCCTTTTCTATTTTAAGCATCCAGACGTCAGGGCAGTTGCTCTCTGGCATTTTGTTGTAATTGCAGCTGATAAACCTGAATGTTCAACGTTTTAACAGGGTTACGCTGCTTAAGAGGTCCAGTAGGAACAAAAAAATAAAAATAAAAATGTTACACTGGTACGGTATTTTCTAGCAAAGCTCTCTGCAGATCTTCTGTTAGAATACTACGTTTCTAAGGGAACTTGAAATTTATTTGTTAATCACATGTGACTGAGCTAAATGAGTTAAAATAATACAAATTAGCCTGCAACTTCCCCTATTTTTTGTGTAAATAAAGATGTTCCCTTTCTTATGAGCACAACACTCTGGTCTAAAATTACCTCGCTGTATGAAATAGGCAGGTGCTTTAAAGAAAGAAAACCCCCATGATAGTTACATTGATCAACCTCTACAAGCCAAATAAATTAAGCTTCAATGGAGATTTGAAAGCTACTGAAAGCATCTTGGTCAGCAACTAGCTTCAACTATGTAATCACTCCAAGACACTTGTATACACAGTGAGAGTTTGTTTTGGAAAGTGTGAGTAAGGATATGGCACCTTAAAGATGTACCCATAGCACTGACATTATGGCATAAGCTGGCTATAACTTTGGCCTAACAAATGAATTTTAATCAGTCACCCTCTCCTCTGGTATAGCTCAAAGGCTTTGCAGTATTTCCATCCAGTTGAAGCCTCAAGTTTAAAATTCTAAATGCAATCAATACTAATTTCAAGGCAGCTACATGGCTTTTCAAGAGTTGCATTGGTATAACGGGATCACCAGAATTATTTAGTCTTTGCTCATGAGCACTGAAGATTGCCTTTTCCAAATAACAGCAGAATATCTAAGTAGCACAAATCAATTTTAACATAAATTGAAGTTGCAAAGCGGTTAAGATTTTTTTAGGGACAAATACTCAGCCAGCAAAACAGGGCAAAACACTGGAGCACAGCCATCCAGCTGTGCCATTCTGGATAAGGCACATTCAGCTCTCCCATCACGCTCTCTTAACAAGCCTAACTGTACTTAGCTCTGTTCTCTGTTTCAAGACAGAACGCATGCTCATTCCTGCAGACTCTTAATAAAAAAAAATACTTGTTAATTCATGGAACGATGAAGCAAACAACAGAAAGAGCAGGGCAGAATAAACCTTTCTTTAAGGATTTTTCTAGAGAATTTCTTCTAGGAAATTTCCACCGACTGAAAGGAGGACTAACACAGACAGCAGGTGGTGCTGTTAGTATTTTTATTCCATTGCAAAAGCAAACAGAGCCATCCTTTGTGCAGAAGAAAAAATATGGCCGAAGATAAATTCATCATCTACAATGGGTTAAGTCGGGGGATGAGTTATTTCAAGAGGAGCACATACATCCCCTATCTTGCCTGCATGAAGTAGATTTACAGCTCCCAAGCCGAACACACAACAGGATGTACGCATTTACAACGTAAATCGCTCTTACCGATTTTGCTGATATTTCTTAACAAGGTTAAATTAACAATGTCAAGCAAATCCATCTGCAGCCCAAGGTCTCCCAGTTAGTTCAGCACAGCACTCAACCACCCATCCAGTTCAGGATGTAAACAAAGGAATTCCTTACATACTTTGCTGAGTGACACTCCCCCCAAAATGTCATCCCTTAATCATGCTCAGTGGTTTGTAAACTTATCACAATGGAGACATTGAGGGTACAGTCTCAAAGTTACCCTGACTGCAGCTCCTGCTCTAGCTCTGTCAATGTAAAAGCCTAGTATAGATGTAGACAAGACCTAAGGATCTCAACTTGTATTTCATTGTGTGTCAAAATGAGGCACTGAAAACAGTCCTCTATCAATGCTTTCAGAGCTAAGAGATCCAAAGGAATACCAATTTCCATACAGTTTACAGTGTCTACGTCTCAAGAAGCACTACAATCCTGGAATACTTTGTGGGTTTTCAAAAGGATAGTTTATTTAGTGTCATTTCCTTTATGAGTGCTTTTGAACTGCTGTTTACTTTGAATGAAAATAAGATTTTTGGCATCCTTTTCTAGAATGGATTTCTATTCGACAATGGCTGACACTTAAATTTAGAATACTGCATAAAGTTTGGCTGCGCAAAGTGTAGCTACGAAATGTGAAAATGGCATAAACCAACCATGAGAAGACAAAATAATACCCAAGTCACTGACTGATCAAGGTAAAGAACATACCTTCGTGATGCCCAACACGCCAATGTTAGGGCTTGAAGAAGTGGATCCATTCCCTGTCCCAAATACTCCATCCAAAACACAGGAGAGACCCTCAATAAAAATTCCTCTGTAATTCACAAGCAGAGAATTGTCAAACTTGTATGAGCATAGATTCATTCAGATGGCATCTGCCTCACACGAATTACTGTAATTGACATTTCAAGTTCTGACTTCTGAGTCTCAGATAACCATGTTCCTAAAATGAGGAAATTACAATCATAGAATCATAGAATTGTTTCAGTTGGAAGGGACCTTTAAAGGTCATCTAGTCCAACTTCCCAGCAATGAATGGGGAAACCCACAGCTTGATCACAGCTCAGAGCCCTGTCCAGCCCGACCCTGAATGTCTCCAGGGACGGGGCATCCTTAACCTCTCTGACCAACCCGTGCCAATGTCTCACCATTCTTAGAGTAAAAAACCTTTTCCTTATATCCAATCCAAATCCCTCCCCCTTCAGTTTGAAACCATTTCCCCTTTTCTTATGACAACAGTCCCTGCTAAACAGTCTGTCCCCTTCTTTCCTATACTCCCTCACCCTATAGATATTGAAATGCTGTTCATTCTCAGGTCTTCCCAGAGCCTTCTTTGCTCCAGGCTGAACAGTCCCAACTCTCTCAGCCTGTCCTCTTAGGGGAGGTGATTTACAGCTCTGCCCCCACTGAAATTAAACTATTTAATTTCTATAGACCCCAGTAGGAACGGAACTAAGTTACCAATGTAACATTTGAATCGGAGTTTGACTTAGCCCTTCCACCTTTCATTTCACATCCTTGGCCCTTGTGTTTGAAAAACCGTAACACTAAATGTCAGAGCACAATCCTTGTCTTGTTCCAAGGAAAAAAAAAAATGACATAAGAAAATAGAACTAGATACTCTTTTTTTTTTTTTTCCTTTTTCTTTTTTTGACATACCTGTTTATCGCATGGATAGGAGGAGGAGGAGCACAGGACAACCTGGCACAGGCATAGTAATCTCCTATTGATTCAATAATGCTGGCAACAACCGCGCTAAGCATTCCTATAACTCCAGCAGCTGAGATTGTCGGCAGTCCCCACTGAACTGTGAAGAAAAGAAAACTGAAATCTCTCATGCCACGTAAAACAATTTGGATACCAAGATGTACAGCCATTTATTTTTCTTTAATGGAATCAGCCAACTCCCCTTCGCAGTCACACAGCCTGGCAAGTTCAATTAGATTAAAGGAGCAAAGGAATAACCGCCCATCCAACCGCTTTGATCATGTCTGGGGGTTTTCCTCCTGCTCAGAAGGAAGGAATGTGAACTACTGGTAGGGAAAAAAAAAAAAAAAGCAGTTCAGATCACTGAGGCAAATTTTTTTGCCTCTTTATTATCATTATTCCTCCAAAAACTTTGGTTACAAGTTCAGTCTACCAAGCAAAGACAATGTCCAACAACCAGCTGTCATCACTGCACAAACAGCTTCCAATTCTCAATTTTTGTAAAAGGGAAAGGAAGATTAATTTAAGCCTGCAGAAAAGCTTGGCAGGTTTTCCACAGCAATTGCCTCGATGCTTTTATCTCTTTGAAATAGAAGTGTCTCTCGCCACAAAAGGAACTTTAAGTTACACAAAAATATGAAAGAGCAAGGCTTCACAAATAAGAAAGGTCTAATCAGAGTGGAGAAATTTTCTGCCTCTTCTTTCCCCAAAACTAGGGGGAAAGCTCCCAAGAGCTAATCAGAAACAAAGCATATGAAAAAGCACAGTGAAGCTACTTCATTATGATGTAGGGGCATTCATAACAATTGCTATTACTCTATTCTAGAAGAATATTACTCTGCTATGATTATGTTAATTTCTGAGCAGCACAAGCACAAACCAGTTGTACAATTCTATCTCATGTCCTAAGAAAAAGCCTTTATCAGCTTTAGACTTGGAGGTGACTGGCAAAAGAATAAAAAACATCCAAGATGCCACGTAAAGCATTTTGCTCTAAGTGCTCTTTGATCAAGCATTGACTGGCATCCACCAGCTTGCCCATAAGCCCAATTCTGGAAGTCAGAAGATTTGTGCAGCTGTCTAGCAGTTGTGCTAATTCAAGAACAGGTGCCTTCAGGGGCAGGGAAGTGTATTAAGTTGGAAAAACTCCATACACTAGTGACTCCATTGACAATGAGTAACTCCTGTAGAGTGCTACTGAAGTCATAATAACCCATCCTTATTATTGTAACATGAACTGCAGCTGGCCACAGTACCAGCAACAGAGATAAATCCACCATTTACCCGAAGCCCCATGTTAAATATACAGTCACATCCACGTCATTAGGAGTCAAGAGTGACCTAGACAAAATCTAGCAAAAGTGATATTGGCATATTAAAAGAAGACAGCCCTTAACACTAAACATACTTACAAGGATAAGGAACCTTGAACCATGGAGCTACCAAGAGCACCCCTCGTCGGGCATCCGTGCGAGCATAGAAGCCGTACTTGGAACTGTCGGGGGGAAAGACATCTGTCACGGTGAAGATGAAGCAAAGCAACCACGACACCAAAATAGCTAAAATTATCTGTGGAAGAAGATGGAGAGCTGTTTAAAAACCAACTATCATTGACAACGTCCATCACAAGCAAACAGTTTCTGCGCAGAGTTATCTACTGCACGTGCATCGGAGTGTGATCTTAAGTGATATTCTCAATCTGAAGAAGCAGTAAATCCTGCAATACATCTGCTAAGTATCTTTTTCCTCTAATGAAGGTGCTGTTACAGAAGCTCAGAATAAGCCTGCTCCCTCCGCTAACAAATGGAAAAGTCTCCAAATGGGCACTTATGTGAGCTAGTGAATTAGTCTCTACGCTAACAGAAATAAAGGAAGCCTTTCACAGGGGGAAACAGAGTGCTGCTTTCATTGAACTACAAGATAATGATCTTGTCACCCCTTTTTTTGGAGGGCTCCGTTCAGGCTTTCACTACATGCATAACCATACCCCTTCTCTACCCCTTCCCTCCATCACCTCCATCGCTCCAGCAGCTCTTCATCAGAGGTGGATGCCAGAATGGGATCTGGCAAGACTACAATGAGACTATTTCCTATGGTAAACGAGCCATTTAGTTACGTTTCCCACGAGCACATTCAAGCTTTTATCTCACCTTTGCGATCTGCTGTACTACTGAGAAAAATCAAAATCAAGCAAAAGAGCCCCCAGACATAAAATTAGGTTCGCTTTTGCCCAGTGAAGAATAAATTCAGCTACTTACAGGGAACATCTTAAAAAGCTGCAGCCTATATGCTGTCCATCCTTTTTTTGATTTGTAAATGGGTAAAGGAAATTTGACGTTTCTGGCATACTGAGAAAACAGCAACACGAGGAAAATTGTCCTGAGAAAGAAAAAAAAAGGAAAGGGAAAAAAAAGGAAGAGGATGGGACAAAAGAAACGTGTCGTTAGCACCACTATTTTAATAATCCTTCTCAGCACAAACCTGATAAATCTTCCAGGCTGCTCAGACTTTGAATGGAACCATACATTTTAAAGACAAAGCCAAATGAGAGAATTTATTTTGAATAATTGGTTCTACATAATCCAAAACGACATCATTTGTATTCAGTTCTTCAGAACCCCAACGTTTGCTGCATAGGCACTTTGACTAGAGTAGCTGTAAAACTAACAGAATTGAGCCCAGAAAACAAGATTCCAGTCAACTGCAGGTCAGCAGTAACCTAGCATTTGTAGATGCCTTAAGTATTATGCACTTGCCCCTTGTCAAAATTGCTAAGCTTCTCCGTACGTTAGAAATAAGTTGAGCCTACAGCTCAAATAAGCACCCACTGCAATAAAAAGTAAAAAGCCAGGACGAGCTGTTCAATTCTGAAATAACCAAAAAGCGTTCTGCTGTAAAAAGGCTACAGGGAGTCAAGCTGTCTGAAGGAGCAGAGCCTTCCTGCAACTTGAGCTTATGTTTTCCTCAGATTTATTAAGGAGGAGAAAAAAAAAAAGACAGAAATTCAGCATCCCTCCCTTTCCTATCCAAGATCAGTTTCAGCGTGCACGGAACAGAACAGAGCTCCATTCTCCCTCCACCTCCAGGAACAAGGAGCTCTGCACCAGGAGGGCATCAGTTGCAGCCCTTCCCTCTGACTCAAGTCAAATGATAAAGGCACCTTTCCCCTTGGCGTTCAGGAAATGCTCTGGCATCTCTCCAGAAGTCCATTACAGGAAGATGATGGACTCCACTCCCTAACAGCATGGCAGCCCTGAGGACAGATAGTTGCCAGGAATTTTTTTTTTTTTTAAAGACAGTTGCATTATTGAAGACAGTGAGGAAGACATGTGCATTGCATGGCACGAGAGAGGCAAAAGCAGGACGCAGAGAAAATAAATGAAAACTGAACTTCTCTTCACCAGATGAACAAGCAGAGACAAAATTCAGGAATACTTTCCCTTTTTACAGATGGGTTGTGCTTCATCATTACATTATTTCAGACTGTCACCTACAGAACAAGCAAGGTCAAAAAGAAAATCATTCTGGAGACTGAAAATCTTGTCAAATAACATCGGCAGCTCATAAAGGCAAATAGATCTTACACAAATATTATCCCATTGTGCTTGATAGTGATGCACTCATTTTATCCCACTGCAACAGGCAACACCATTTCAAGTGCCATAACTTGTAGAAATCAAGTTACTTTTGAGTGACACTAGATGACTACAGAGTTATTTCCAGCTCTCTAGCACGCACTTTGAATGGCTGTAGCCAGAAATACTTATTGACTGAGCAGTGTTTAAGCCTGTTCCTAAATTGATCTCTTTTTTTTTTTTTCCATCTGCAAAATGTCAACTGTCATTACAAGTTTCCACGTCCACCTCACCAAAGGTCTATGTGATTGATACAGCACCAGTCCCAGCTTGCACAGGATTTGCTTTGTGGGAAAATAAATGTTCCTTTGGGTCAGCTGCTGAACGTAACAGAACTACAAAAATATTCGTAATGCTAACACCTGAGATAACAAATTCAACAGCCCTTTTAATCATAAACTGCACTTACAGAATACTTCACGTGGTCAAAGTACTGCGCTAACAGATGTGTCAGATCACAGCCTGATCGCATCAAGTCATTCCTTCCACTTCCAGAGCCAGCACGAAGTTGGTCGCTATACATTGGATATTTCAACTGCTTCAGCCAATTTCACGCTCCCTGAAGTGCGGTTTCCATCCCAATTTGGCTGCTTATCAACAGCATCTCACAGGAAACTTCTGTCTTCGCTTCATCTCATTTTTCTCAGCTATTCCCTTTTGTACTCCTAATCACACTTCGTTTGTTTCCCTGGCATCTATACCTCCAAAAATATGCACAGCGTGGCCTGAAACTCACTCTCCAAGTCTCTTTGCCTGCTGAACAGAAGTCAGCCTATTTATGCTTCAGTAACTGGAAGAACTCTTATAATTTAGAAAAGAATACAAGACACACTGAAGTGACCACAGCTGTCCTCCAATACTGTCACATCCCTGTTTAATTTCATCTCTGTAAGGCTTAAGTTCCAAATTCACCGTGAGATTGACACAGCACTCAATGAAGCAGCTTCAGTTCCCACAGAAGAAAGATGGAAAAGTAGAGGTAGGATGGAACAGCAAGAGAAAAAAAGAGCAGCTGTATAGAAAAAGAAATCATACTCATCCTAGAAGTCCAATCTGTTTCCTCAGCAACTAGCATTAATGGAAATGCATCTTCTGACATCATGTAAATTTTGGGGGGGTACACAGAAGAGCAAGAAAATCAGAAATGGGCAACTACTACCAAAGCTATTTGTTTGCTTTTGCCAAATAAGAAATGTGCAAGAGCATCATTAAAAAGGAAATACAAGTTGCCCACTCGTCCCTCCGGCGTTTTGCTGAATTGCTTTTAATTCTGCACTGAATTCATGGACCCAGTCCACGACTTCCAGACAAAGGATCATTTCATAGCATTCTCTGTTCTCCACACCTCACTGTCTGCCTCTTCTCCTTCCTCCTCCCCCTGAGTAGTTGTGGTCTTCGTTCCCCTAATTGCCAGCTGATCCCACCCAGATTCCTGCACGTTTTACTTCTCCAAGCTGGGAGCACTGCAACAACACTGAGCTCCGAAACGCCTCCGTGATGACTTACGAGCTGGGACTCACTGGTCTACATCAAGAACACCCTGAGTACTTACAACATAGCGATACCCCAGTGTTTGCCTGCCCTTTCTCCAGCTGCTTGGAAACCGGAGAGGCCGATGAGAGCAACAGTTGGAGTGATGGTCAGAGGTCCAATGTATCGCAGCAGGGCGCCAGGAAGGCCAAGCAAACCAATCACCACTTCTATCAGGGAGGACATGATAATAGCACCTTGGATCTGAACACACAAGAATGGGAAAGAAGCGGCTCAGTCGCACCTTAAAAGCAAAACCAAGACATTTCTTTTTCTGCTCTGGATTACAAACTGCAGTTCAAAGAATTCAGTGACACAGAAGAACTCGGCAATTTATTATTCTTTTTTTTTTTTTTTTTTTTTTTTTTGTCATAAAACAGCTCATTAGGTTTAAGCGACTTATCGCTTAAGCATAACACTTATGGTTTTTCTCCACAAAACTATGACACAACAGACCAGTGGGCCAGTCTGGTAGTTGTGTGGATAGCACATCACACTTGTCAGACAGGAGACCTGGGTTCCAGGCTAACCTTTAAGCTCTCAGATCGAGCCGGCAAGGGTTGGTGGCGCCACGGAGGTGATGCTCCTAGCTCCTAGGGGCAGTGTATGCTGCATTGTTCACAAGTGCTCCTTAGAAGCTGGTATAGAGCAGCGTTGTGGTCTCAGGAGACTGTCAGCCCTCTTGGCTGCAGGGCTCTTGGCAGGATGTAGCTATGGTTTGAACATGGGGAAGAGAGAGGGGTTGTTTTTAATTAAGAAAAAGTTTGCAGCCCAAAGCAACGGGATGGGAGATAAATTCCATGACACACGCCTTGATTGGGACTACACTATCTACCACTCTAGTGGGATGCCTGGGCACAACCCTCACTGCGGGCTTTGCAGAGAACGATGAGGTACAGACTGCAATGCTGCAAGTGGAGAAGGAGTCTGATATACTTCAGCAAGTCTTTTGGGACAGTCAATCTTATCAGAAGTCTCCAACTTCAAACACCTGGGGATGAACACATTTGCTAACTGTATTTTACCTTCCAGGGGACAGCCTACTGACCAGAGTGACAGCAGGCAAGTGGTCTGCTAGCAGCTGATGGTTTGCTGAGCTGCTAGTGGTGAGCACAAATTGCAAGTGTTACATGAACAGTATTCATCTCACTTGTGCATTTTAGTGCATATCTTTTGGAATGTGGCAGCTAACTCATCGGATTTGCTGTTCGGCAATGAACAAGTTGAAAAAAAAAAAAATTAAGACTTCCATCGAATGAGTAAAGGGATATATTCGAATGAAACTGCAGTGGAAGAAGAAATCAGCAACTTAAAGATGAGAACACACAGATGGTTAAATGAGAAACTTAACTGAAATCGGACAGATTAACAGCAAAAGGTTACTCCCACATTACCTCTCGTATTCTGGGATACCAGATGTGCTCAGTGTGAAGCAGTTCTGTTGTTCCATTTGTAACTGTTATATCTTACCAAAAGAAGAAAAGACAAAACGCAGGTATTTATTCCTCGGCCAGTTTGCCATCATTTAATTAAAAAAATTCTCCTTAGACACAGCTTAACAAAAGAACTTTGATTTACATAAAAAAAAAAGTCCTGCAATGCTACGGATCTAGTAATAACGTGTTAACATTTCCCAAGAGCTAACCCACTAATTCCACCCAGTGTACCAAAGTAGAAAAAAATTGTAATTTTCAGAAAACAAGGTCATTTCAAGATTTTTCCCACTCAAATAAACAAATGAATGGAGAATTACTCAATTGCACACTAGGAATCAAGGAAGCACTCCAGTGTTTGCTGTTTGCCAATTTAGGTCACGTGCTGAACGATGAACTGACCCCGTGGTAACAGCCCCAGCCTGACAATATCTGAAGGTTAAAAGGCTTAAGAGCAAGATGCAGCAAAGGCTCTTTCTGAAAAAGCTCAAGTAGTGGAAAAATTGCTTTTGCAACCAAATGTTATCAGACAGTATTTTCTCTCAACAAGGTACGTATCAGGATAGTGGCACATTTTGTCATCTAGAAGTATCTGACACAGCTATGAGAACTGAAATACACCACAGTATGCCTTTACATCGTGGGCAATGAAACCCACGTGCTCTTTCCCAGTAGCTGAATCTTCTCAACATTCAAGGATTTATATTAAAGCAGAAATTGTAACTGGGTGTTAACCCTAACGAACACAAGTTTTCTTACAAAGCCTTCAGTTTCACCCTAACGTCTCTCTTACATCCTGCATCTTCTATTTAACTCATTTATAAAACAAGTAGATTAGACATGGACATAAAGGAATGAAAACCAGAAATCCACAGGGGCATTTTTAGAAATCTTCTAAAGCAGGGTTTTAACCTTGTAAAAGGAGTTCATTTTTTATATTCCCTGCTCATTACCTGAAGTTTCCGTATCAAAAGGTGCCGCAGTTGCTCTATATGTCATCTGGGTCATTTGTCACTTAAATGGGAACAAGCATAAATGACAATTACCTGTATTATTACATTTCCACTTCTCCAGGGAGAGTATTGCTCTAGCAGGTGCTAAGAATGCAAAAGCACTCGCCTGGAACAAGGGTAACCTGGTGGAAAGTGAAAGAAGAGATGCTAATGTTATTCCATGTCATGGTATTGTCTCAAGGTATCAATTGCAGTTAGGTGCTTATTCATCCTCAAAACCATCCTTCATCAGACAGTCACTACAAAGGTGAAACACGAGAATTTCTTATTAAAAAAGAACACACACAGAAATACTAAGACATCACAAAAGAAAGACCTAACAGAAGATGCTACGTGTGTGAAGCCAACACGATGCCTGTAACAGATAATTACTGGATGCTGGCCGCAGGGACCAGATGTTGCTTTTAAAGCTTTGGACTCAGTATCACAACAAGGATAAGGATGCACGCTCTGATGTAAGCACCAGGCAGGGTGCTGAACACACAGCTTTCACAGTCTCACCACATTAAAGAGCCTTTTGCTAGAGGTAAGCAGTTGCGTGCTCAGTCCCTTCCCACTGCATGACTTGAAATGCAGTCATTTACAGATTCATCTTCAAGTGTATGTGTAAACAGCAATTAGGTTGCTAAGTGCTGATTAGATGTACCAGGTGGCTACTGACAATAAATACAAATGTTGCAAGAATTTCAAGACGACATTCTTACCAGTGGTGTTTGCACTTCCCAAAAGGTTTAATATCTGAAGAGCATCCACCAGCACCAACTATGTATTTGCTGAATGTACCATTAGCATGCGTAGCATTACAAATATTCAGATGTTACTTAACTACAAAGAAGATGCACTTTGAACTATTCTATAAATACCAATGGATTGTAACTCTTGAATAGCAGATCTCAAACGTAACACGTGAAACAGTTGCTCATGCAGCTCCAGTTACTGAACTGCATTTATGGCTGTTTTACAGCCACAGTCAGGTGGCCGAAGGAAAAAGAATTGACTGGAGCAGATTCAGATTAGGATCAAAAAGGTACAAGGCAAAAAAAAAAAAAAAAAACCAACAAACTCAACACGCTTAACAGAGGAAAGATCAAAACAGAAACATGTTACTAACAGCAGTCGTAAAAGTTCACAGGCAGGAAGTCAGAACAGATGAACTATTTATTACGGAAAGGAGTTTGAGCCAGGAGCAATCTGAGAAGTCGACCTATCTGCTGCAAACTTCAAGAGCTGCGTTAGAAAGTCAACCATTACGAAGCACACGAGCCACTTGAGGACAACTGACCTGCACACAATTCCCTTTTACGTCTCTCTAGCAAAAATCAAAGCTTTGGGGAAGAAACAGCGGTAGC
This sequence comes from Numida meleagris, assembly GCF_002078875.1. NCBI lineage: Eukaryota > Metazoa > Chordata > Aves > Galliformes > Numididae > Numida > Numida meleagris. The sequence continues at coordinate 379,595 of NC_034429.1, read as the reverse complement.
TCGGAGTGAATGATTCACCTCATTTTTCAAGGTTCATGGGGCAAACTGAGCAAGCTGGTGCCCACGGCGTAACATGCAATACCTCTCAACAAGCTGTTACTCCTCTGTCCCACCTACACAGTACTCTGTCCCCACATAATGATTTTGCAAATGCACTTTGCAAGAACATTCTCCAGTGATGAAGTCAGTCACACTGAGACAAGTCTGGGTTGTGAGTTTTCTATGACACAAAATACCCTTTGGAAATCTTGCACAACCTTCACTGGTGGCACACTTAGAGCACACAAATTGCCGTGGGCATTCAAACTCAGAATTATCCTTTTAAAGATAACAAGACCACACAATAATAATGTAGGTTGCAACAGACCTTCAAGATCATCACGTCCAATCCTCAACTTGACCTAATGAGTCCCACCACTAAACCTTGTTTCTTAATGCCATGTCCACACGTCTCAAACACCCACAGGGATGGCAACTCCACCACTTCCCTGGGCAGCCTGCTCCAATGCCTAACCACTCTTTTTGTGAAGAAATTCTTCCTGATATCCATTCTAAGCCTCCTCTGGCACAAACTGAGACCGTTTCCTTGTGTGCTACCACTTGTCACCTGAGAAATTAGACCAACACCCATCCCACTGCAGCCTCCTTTTCCAGGTAATTGTTGGGAGCCTGGCCCCATCCTCTTGATATCCACACCCTTCAGATATTTGTCAATGTTGATAAAATCCCCTCTCAGTGTTCTCCAAGCTAAACAGTCCCAAGTCTCTCAACCTTTCCTCGTAACAGAGGTGCTTCAGGCCCTTAATCACCTTTGGAGCCCTCTGTTGGATTCTTTCCAGTAGTGTCCTGTCTTTCTCAGACAGGGGAGCCCAGAACTGGGCCGTGCTGAATGCCATACAAATGGACACAGCCCACTGATCTGGCTCATGGGGAACCCTCTGCAGATCCTTCCTAACCTAAAGCAGATCAACAGTCCCACCTAACTTGGTATGGTCCACAAACTTACAGAGGCTGCACTTGATCCCTTCCTCTACATCACTGATAAAAACATGAAACACACTGAGCCCCAGAAACAAGCCAAGGAGAACACCATTGGTGACCAACCAAAAACTGGACTGAACTCCATTCATTATGACTCTGAGCCCATTCTTCACTCAGATATTCACATTGCACAGCTTCTTCCCTCATCTTTTGCCAGCCTCTTCATAACTTCAGCTGTTTGGTCAAAACTGGGACCATTCGGTGCTTTTTAAAACATGCTGGTATTTTTACTCTACCCAGCTGATCTTTGTAGACCTAGACTATTCACCTGGATAAAATTACATATTGCATAACATGGTCTTAGCATGTCTTGCTTAGCTATCTGCTCAATCATCATATGAGATGGTCAATCCAAAATACCACTAAATCATCATATGAGATGGTCAATCCAAAACGTTTACCAGAAGGGCCAGTGGGCTCAAAATGCTTTTTTTCTAAGCGGAAAATAACAGTCACTATCTCCCTCTATCATTTTTTAAAACATTACCCCAAATCAGCCAACCACAATTAGTATCCTTCTGGAGAGACAGTTGTAGTTTGGAATGTGTCTTATGAAACAGCTTTCCCATTCCTAACCCAGGCATTCATTACTAGCAAAGTACCACCAGCTTGGCATTGGAATATCATGGCTGTATTGCTAAGTTGCTCAATTCTGGCACCAGCCTTTGTGAAGATGGAGCTATTTAAGGAGTTGAAGTCATTTGGAAGCTTTTCCATTATATCAACACTTCACACACATGTAGGAATGCACAGACAATGTAGTGATGGGCACAGCAATAAGCCTAAAATGTTTAGGTATATTAAAGCTGTATGTGATTGTCTCAGTCACATTAACTGCTCTGAATCCTCGCCAAATCTTTTGGCTTATTAGGAAATCTAATAAATAGCTTGGATTCCTAAAAATTAGTATGGGTACAAGACTGACCACAACTCTCCCTCATAATGGAGCCAAATGAACCTTCAAACCACGGAATTTGTCCTTCTGAAACCATGCTGGCTTTATTTGCTGAAATACTTTACAATTGACAGGCTTGCCAATAAATACTTGAAAATCTCATTTAGTGAACGTTGCTGCTTTATCTCAGCCCCACCCTTACATAAAACCAGAATCACATGTTAAATCATTACAAAACATTCAGCCACTGGAATTTTCTTCTTAAACAGAAGACCCAAACACAATTACCTCTTCAGTTTATAAATGTGTCTTTTGCAGGCCACGTGAAAAGGGCACTGAAAAGGAAAACCACAGAGGGCAAACACTGGATTATACAGGAGAAAGAGAGCATTTCAAACTGATGGGACCACACCTGTTTCTGAAAGAGCCACACATCATCCTATAGCAAGTAATAAAGACACGAAGGCCAAGATGAGTTAGGGGGAAAAAAAAAAGAAGATGGCAAGTTTGAGATCTGTGAAGACATACCGGTCTCAGGAAATATAAAAAGCTTATTCTGATAAATCTAAGGCAGAAGAAGAAAGCTGTTATGTGCACAGGAAAACCAAGCTCCCTTTTGCATTAATCTCCATCCCCAACTCTGCACTTGCCCAGAAAATATGGGCTTCAATAAACCCAGGAAGCGGACGCTCAAAGACAAAAAACAAAAGACTTTATCTTCTAATTAGGTCAACAGTCTCTCCATTTCCTACATAAAGCACAAATTGGAGTGGGGAAAAAAAAAAATCCCTAATATAAGCGAGGTCGACCAGGTTCAGAATACCAAAAGGTACAGAACACTGCTCCTCTGCTTCCTTTCAGGTGTGATACTTGAGAATTTATGATTACAGCTGAGGTGAGCTAACTTATAAGCGCAAAGAGCCAACCAGGCAGAAAATATGATTAGTCTTGACTAAAAGAAAATACACTGGGGAAAGAAATTGTTCTCTTCCAACAGTTTCAATTTTACCCCTTTGCCCTCAGAACGAGCTTTTCATTAAAAAAAAAAATACAGATTTTCTACATTTAACAAAATGTAATAAAAATAAAGCAAAGATTCCTTTGCAAAGACAAAAGACAAGGAAGTATGTTAGCAATGTATCTTTCCAAACTAAAACATCACTAAAGATTACATTGGAAAAGCTGAAATACTTGAAAAAAGGGCTGGGTAAGAACTGATCTCAATATACAACAGGCTTTATTTCTGCACCCTACTGTGATAACCTTTTCCACCCAAAGATTCTGTTTCTTAGATAAATCTTTTAAAACGTGAGGAGCATTTGTCCATTTTCCATTGGAATGCAGGATTTCAACTCGCATTGTTCTTAAACTGAACTAAATGACCCATGAACCAATCAAGTAACCATATGAGAGCATACTCATGCAGTATGCACTTTTCTTCTGGTTTCACTTATCCTTCTTGGTTTATTCAACAAGATGCAGAAATAACTCTGTAGAAGTAACACCTCTCTCTGCAGGGTTTACCATAGAACAGGCATTTGAAAAACTTTTTAGCTTTATGTTAATAAAACTTAAGACATCCTGTTCTAAGCAAAGTCAGATTTCTACAAATACTTACTAGCACCAGAACTGGTCTCTTGCATCCTCCTAGAGAGACCAAGGAGAGTTCAGGCATTCCCATAAGGCTACACTAATGTACACGTTCCCAACACAGCGAAGGATCATTACCCACAACTCAGAGCGACTAACAAAAGCAAATAATTTGTTAATTGACAGGCAACAACCAGAGACATTCAGTTCAAAGAGCAAAAAGTTACCCGTGCCCTTTTTCCAGTGCAGATTGACATATTTTTCATTTCTGGGGGAAAACAAGCTCAGAGGTCTTGAATCAACTACAGGGATAAGTTACAGTTGTTGCTTTACACAAAGTCAACTACAGGCTAAGATACCAGAGCTGGATGTTAACACATGAGCTTTGACTATGATTCTCCTGTGGCATGACTCCAAAAACTCTACCCTTTTGATCTGGCAAGCGCTTCATGGGAACAGACACACAATTTGCTCTAGGACTAACCCTAACCTAGATGTTGCCAAAATAAAGCATCATTAAAAACCTAAGGAAAATATCACAATTAATTCCTCTTTACAAAGGCGTATGAATTTTTCCTTCTCCTCAGAAATGCTTCTACCTTCTGGTCTCACAGATTTCCCTCTTTTCTTCTTCTTTTGCCACATGCTGTATTTTCTTACCCATGAAATATCTCCTCTGATTTCAGATCCAACTTTTATTAGGATAAGTTTTTATTAGGATAAGTTTTCCAAAGCTTTTAATAAACCGTCCTGCATGTGAATTGCTATCTCGTATTTTGTGTTTTTCCTTTGGGAAAAGACTGTTTCTTGGATCTCTCCCTATGTCTGGAAAGTCTTATAATCACCATCTCCACAACTGTAAACAAGTCCCAAATCTCACCTGCACCCAAAAGTTGTTTGTAACAATGTAGTGATGCCCACACAGAAGAAAATGGTCCCAATCAACTGGCTGGTGGCCCACTGGTCAAATCCAACACACATGGCATCAGCTAGCAAAAAGGGAACTGCTATAGTTCCACTGAAACACGTTAAATAGTGCTGTGAACAACAACAAGAAAAAACAAAGGTGTTAATATGTCAGACTTTTTTTTTTTTTTTTAAATAAAGTTTACGACCCTTTCTTTTTTTCCACTGGATATTTCTGCTTTTGCATTATCTATCAAATCACTCGTTTCCTGCTTCTAAAGCATTTCTTCCAGTATTTGCTTCCATGTTAAGCTACCACTAGTCCATTGCTAATGATCACTAAGTCATTCACATAGCAACACGGCTACTGTTCTTGATGAGGAGCTATTTAAGTAACTGCTGAAAACAGTTTTCACAGAGAAAAGCAGATAAATAACTCCATTCATTTTCAACCATGTGAAAAACCATTAGCTTACAAATGAATTTAAAGCACATACACGCTAGGATGCAAATAAGCTCCCAAGGACGAGAAACTAGATACTCATTAATTCCTTCCCCATCTAAATACGTTAAGCAAACAAACAAATAGGTCTCGTGGTATTCAACAATAATCCCTACAGAACTGCCTGCCCTTGAAGAAAAGGCAGAAGTAAAAAAGATGCTTTGGAATGTATTTGTTTGGAGATCTCAACATACTTTGCAGATATTAACAAATTCTCAGCATTCCTGTGGGATGGATTTTATTACCATTCAAGAAGGAAGTGAGATGAAAAGAGCTGTTCTTCACATAAGTGAGTGGCTGGGCTAGTAGCACGGTCCAGCTCGCCACTACGATCCCATTTGCAAGATGCAAGAACTTGATCCAAGAGCAGTGACAGAATTTGCCCACCCTGCTTATTACTAAGTCTGCAGCTAATTACTGCAGGACGGTGCTATCAAGTTTGCAGGACAGAAACCACTACAGTATCAGGTTAATATTCAAGGTTTCAGCAGTGAACAATTATCTCCCCTCATCATTAATTCTTGAGGTATGAAGTGTCAGTTTCTGAAGCTTTGCACTTCATTTGCTCACTTATTTCCTACCTAACAACAGCTTAGAATAATAAATATTTAAGTGAATTTCACAAATAAATAAGCCAGCAAACCATAATGTAGGTCATTATTAACATAGTAAATTTACTGTGTGATCAACTTCAGAAGAAACTATCTTAACAGCTTTTCAAACGTGCGAGAGTGTGGGAAGAATCAAATTATCACATACACAGAGAGTGCTAAAAAAGCTTTAAAAAAATCCTGAGGGGAAAAAAAAACAAGTAATAGCTGCTTTGAAACATACCTGTAACCCCAAAAATATGCAGAGATACCACGGAGGAACATCTTCGATAGTGTAAATCATATCAGTCCTCTGAGCATCTAAACTGCCAGTGCTGTCCAGCGTCTCTGCCAAAGAACTCTATCAAATGGGGGGGGTAGAAAGGTGGGGGAGCACATAAAACACAATGCAGGTTAATATCACATAGGAATCATCTGAATTTGAACTATCAGGCAATTCCCAAATGCTCCAAGCGTGGTCTAACAACCCCAAGCAACATCTGTATGCTGTGTTTTCAGAAACCTTCTACCTTTCATGACGAGCTCATCTTCAACTGTGGCTACAGAAATTGCACTGAGCAAATCACGTGTACAAACCATTTCCTGTTTATTTACACTAGCACAATAGTTCATTTAGGGTACAACCAACCTGGCAGCCAGATGCTGCCCCAAAATGCAAAAAAAAGAAGGAAAATGAAGAATTGGAACTAAGTCAAAGAATCAACAATGGCTACTTGCAAAGTAAAATAGTTACCTTTGCATCGCAGGCAAGGAAGTTCTTCATTACAGTAGCATGGAAGCTGCTTCCCAGCTTCATTCTTACCCAGTTTGAGTCTTGGTTAACCATTTTTTAGCCATAAGATACCTTTTTTTCCCCACCCCCCATTCAAGAATACATGAAAAACATATCCTAATTGTTGTAACTGAATACATGCACGGTCAATTTGTATTAACCAAACTGCAAACCTACAGCAATTTAAGTGAGACCACACTGGGGCCTTCCATGGGCCCTCACTTGCAGACAGCTAACAGAACACCGATCAGAATCAGAACACCTACCCAGGCTTTGAAATCCCTGCACATGTTCCACTAAAACAAGATTCAGCACAACCACTTCTTCTCTACAACTAAGTGGAATTGTTTAACTCCCTGCTTTTCAATTCCTGAGAATCAGAACGCAAACACTTCAGAGCATAAGTACCAACAACAAAAGCAGGAGGAAATATCAGATTTCATCATTGCAGCTCAGCTATCCAAAAACTACGTTATGTAACTACTGTTCTGACCTAATCCACGCTTGAACTTGATCTCACGTGAAGCAGCCTTACAAAACAAGCCAGCAATTTTGCCAGACTTGTGACTTCGCTTCCTATGGTCTTTACTTCTTCAAAAATCACAAGGCATACACAGATCACTCTTAGATAATCTCCACTTTATCATCTACGCTCAGGGAAGGCAAGTGGACCCATGACATTTCCCTTTTATCTAGCACTGGGTAATTACATCAATTCAAATTCAGAGAGTATAAATGATCACATTGCTAAGGAAAGACCACGGTTATTACAGTAGAATATGAAATATAAAAACACTGATTTCAGGAGATGTTCAAATAGCATGAAGCTCCAGGCATTCTGCTCACCAGGATTAAAGGTGTAGCCCCTGAACAGATCAATAAGTACAACTGTTAATTTGCCAGCTTGCAGCATCAATGTCATTGCTTCATTGACCAGAAAGTGAAAGACTGCTCCCCTGACTGATTTCTCTAAAACAAATTAAGACAAAAAAAAGCTATGAAGTCGAGTTTTAGAGCTTCACCTCATCCTGGAGGGAAAGCACTGAGCAGCCCTAAGCCTGTGCATGTCTCTTCTCTTACTGGAAACTTTGGAAAAAACATGTATACCTCCATGCCAACCTAGGAATGCATAAATCCAAGGTATGGCACAAAGAGGCTGAGCCACAAAGATAAGCAGAAAGAAGATTTGGAAGCCGATCAAAGTCACTGAGAAGTGTCAGAATCACCCAGAGAAGATCCTGTGATACATTTATATCGTTATAAAGCAGCCCTGTGAAGCCTTCCCTAATAGATACATATACATGTGCACAAACAAGTTTTTATGGATGTATAATTGCCTCCCCTCCCCTCTGCTTCACTGTAATACATGCACCACCTGAGAACTTTGCTCACCAGGGGTACTGTTATTTATTCAACAAAAAGACTCACACACACTTTCAAAGAGGCACAGGTCATGAAGGAAGAGTAAGAACAGTCACAAAATCCACCCATGAGGTAGGAAGAGAGAAGGATCAGCAGAAAACAACTGTTTGCTTCATGGATCACATCAGCATTAGCTTGCTGATGCCACCCAAAGAGGCAGTCACACTTTTCCTCAAATGACTGATGAGGTTTTATCTAGTACAAACCTTAACTTTGTCACCTGCCCATCTCATCAACAGTATATTCCCCTTCTTCTTAGGGCAACTGAAATCAGAAATGATGACCTGTTTCTACCTGTAAGACCATGGTATATCCTGCAGGTTTACTACTCTTTTTAGAGCTTTTCATTTTTTATTATATTTATGCCTACGTTTGTCTGCAAAGAAGAAAAAGGTCAGCTGGCACTTGGCTTAGAAACAAGCCAACTGCTTTACGTAAAGCTCTCCAGACACACTGACAATTAGCAACAACTTTAAGCTCTCAAGAACAAACTTTCTAGCTCTTGTAAGGAAAGTATTTTAGCAGAGTGTCCTGGGAATCCATGAGAGCTGGCTGATTTTCAATAACCATCTATAAAAACCCAGGAGTGGGCAATCCCACTGTGCTCCAGGTTATGCAAGCAGGGCAGAAGATCAGCCTGGTTGAACAGGGAACTCCTCCTGGAACAAGGGCAAAAAAAAAGACAACGTGATCTCTGGAAACAAGGTCAGGTTTCAAGGGGTGATTACAGAGCTGCAGTTTGCACCTGCAGGAAGAAAACAAGAAAAGCCGAAGTTCAACTTAAGTTGACAGTGGTCATTGTGCTGTCAGATGACAAAACAGGCTTTAAGTATGTCAGTAGCAAGAGGAGGTCCACGGAAAAACACTGGACTGATACTTGGGTGAAGCCATTCACCCAACAGGAACGTAACATCTCAGTTTTTCTGCCTGAGTTTTCAATATTAATGACAGAGCTTGGGCTGCCCAGTCCTCCAAGTTGGAGGACCATGACTGACACTTCCAGCAACTTTCCATTTGTGGTCACCAAAACTGAAAGGAAATTGTTTTTATCAGCTCAATGGTCTGAAGTCCACGGGGTCTGATAGGATTCACTCCGGAGTGCTGAAGGAATTGGCAGATTACACCTACTAACCAACAATTTACCAAAGGTGCTGAGAGCCTGGGAAGATCCCTGCTGACCGGAGTTGGCCAACTTTACAGTCATCTACAAATAGAGTATTAAACACAGCATGGCCAACTGGTCAAAGGAGATTATTCTCCTTCTACATTTAGCATTGGCACACTCTCGCCTTGAGTATCGTGTCAGTTCTGTGCTCCACAACATAAAAAGGATGTGAAGTCCTTGAACGTGTCCAGAGGAGAGCAATGAGCTGGTAAAAGGATCGGAGGGCATGTTCTGTGATGAGAGGTTGCCTAGTTTGGAGAAGTCTCAGAGGTGATCTCATTGCTGCCTACAACTTCCCAAGGAAGGGAACTGAGGAGGTGCCAGCCACCTCTCCCTTGTAATCAGTAGGGTGTATGGGAATAGCACAAATCTGGTTCAGACTAGGTACAAGGAAAAATGCCCTTATTGTGAGGGTGGTCCAAACACTGGAACAGGCTTCCTAGAGAGGCAGCTGATGCCCCATGCCTGTGTTCAAGAAGCATTAGGTCAATGCCCTCAATAATATGCTTCAACTTTTGCTGGGGCCTGAAAAATTCAGACGTGGTGATTTCATAGGTCCACTACAACCGAACTTTTCTAACCTCAAGGCAGCAATGTCATAGCAGTGTCCTTCCCAAACAGCCAAGCGATGGCATAGAAAGCATTCAGGATACTCTTGCGCTCTTCCAAAATTCACATTTACTCTGCTTTGAACGAGGAAGCTTTCAACTTTATCAGAACTTTAGTGCTAATAGCTAAAGGGAGTGGACATAAGAGACATCAAGACCAAACAATTAGGGTGAGGTGTGGATATCCAGGTGATAAGTCACTGGGTAGTCACTGGCCATTTCATATTTCAAGCACGCGCCTGCTGGTTTCATATACTGACTACGTGCTGGTGCTTGCCAAATGTGCCATAATATTATGCTTTAGGGAATTGCCAGGAATAGGCTGCACCTTTGTGAATGAGATATTCATCAGAGATTAATTCATTTTTCATGTGGCCAGTTAAAACACAAATCGAAAAAAAAACCCGAAACAGAATAGGTATGCACAGGAAAAAGAATGAGACAGATAATGGCAGAGCAAAAAATGTTGGGTAATAATAGAGAAACAAACAGAAAAAAAATCAAGGAAAAACACTCATTCAAGATGAAGACACGAAGACTGTTATGAAGTGTAATTGGGAAGGACCAAGAGAAAGCTAATGAACTTCAAGGAAGAAGGGAAGAGTTGTCAAGATGTGACCACTGTAATACCATCATGATTGAGATGGTAGTAGAAATGTGTATGAGACAAATTTCTGCATGCAGGACACATGTATGACATACCACATCCAATGCACGCTGCAGCATTCATACATTCTTCTAAAATGTAACACTACAAGACTTGCATCATAATTACCTGCTTGGGGTACACTGTAAAGTGAATTTTGATGTCTGAGTTAAAGAACTAACCACACTATTTAAGATCATCCTTGTCCTAGCAGAAGTTACAGACTCAGATAAACAGATGTCAGGATGCTCCTATGAGGACCCAAGGGAGTTTTTCCTCTCCTTTCAATTCAGACATTTAAAAAAAAAAAAAAAAAAAACTGCCAAATTGAGGCTTCTCTGAAATAATGCTTAACCACAGAGCCAATTAGAAAATAAGCACTTGAGAAAAAAAGTGCTTTTCATATTTCCTGTAATCTTCTTCCTCTAAACAAAAGTTCAGACGATTCATACTATCTCTGTTTGCAAGATTATTACCGAACTGGATTGGTAAGTGATAGAATTAAAGAAAAAAGCTAAAAAGTCACATCTAAACTGGTCTCCAAATAGAAAAGAGACAACCACTGCTGCCCTAAGGAAAAATCTTCAAGGGTCTTTATGAATGACCTGATCTTCACTCAGAAAAGCTGTCACAAAATAATAAGCAGTTCCCAAATTGTGAGAAGGATCAGAAAATTAAGTCTAGGAGGTTGGAGTTTGGAAGAGACTGGGAAAGACCCCACTTTCAAAGGTGCTCAGTAACAGATTTATTTGACTAAATACTGAAATACTGGAAAAAATAAGAATTGAAGAACGAAAGGAAAGGATCTTAGGAGGGAAATCATGTAAAAGGCCAATGGAAGTGAAGAAATGCAAGAACTGCCTGTGATGAAATCAGGCAGCAGGTCACAGCGTATTAACTGTTCCTAACATATGCTGAGTCACTCTCCAACTTCTGCAACCAAAATGTGTGACCAGAAGAATCATGAGGACAGAACTCTCCCAGACCCGATCTGCATCTTCATCTCAGCACATTCTACTAGAGAAAGAAAATCTCATGGCTAAGGAAAACTAGTGTGAACAAATAACAACACTAAAAAAGCAAGAATGAGTACTTGTATAAAAGGAAACAACTACATACCTTCTCTGCTATGCCATTTTCTGTAGTATAGATGGCCATCAGCTCCGTGTCTTCTGTATCCTGATCACCACTCGATGTCGCTCCACCATTAATCACAACCTTAAAAATAAAGCAAAGCAAAACAAAAAGGTGATAAATTAAACATTTTCTCTGCATTAACAGTTCACATCACCCATTTCCCCCCCTGCCCCCCAGCCCTGTGCTTAACAAGTGCCTTTGACATTCTGTCAGAAAAGGTAACACACAGGAGAAGCAATCATTTCTCTAACAGCATGTCTAGGAACACACAAATTTGAAAGGCATCACACGCAGCTCTTTGAAGCCTAGACATGAAGGATGTAATGAAAATCTAAATAAGTAGAAGGTGATCAACAGCTGTTTCCTTACTGCTGCCTGCTACTCCCAGGCAAGGAACGCAGGGTACACTCCTCATGGGAGCTGGTGTGTTCTGCAGTATTGCCACCAATCGTTCTAATCACAAACTGCCTGGGGAATTGCACGTCTTGCTTTGGAGCACACACAGGAAATAACTACAGACAACATAATTGGCCACGTTTCTCTACAAACAGTAACAAGTGGCAAAAGAGGTTTTACTAACTACTTACGGATGGACAGGTTTGTGTCACACAATTATAGAACAAAGCACTATTCACGGATTCACACCGAGCTCGAGAATGGAGTTCTGAACGTATTACTTACAGGCAGAGTGAAAAAGGTGGGATGCTTGGATTCATCCTCATATTTGCCTTCTGTTGAGCCTCCTGCCTCCACTGATTTCGAAGTGGTATTCTTGCCAATCCCCATCGTTTCCAGTACGTCATGGACTTGCATACAGGACCCAAGGGAATGCTTCTGGGTTGAAGGCCAGGTACCACCAGGACAGGTTCTTATTTAAACAGCAGCAGCTCCAGGAATCACAGAAGTCTTCAGCAATCCAGCTGGAATATTCAGGTCGTTTTCTTTAAGTACCGTTAGCACCTAGAATTAAAGAGAGGATTTATTTTTTTTTTCCTCAGTTATCCAAGTTATATGCACAAACACAAGCCCTGCAGCTGTGGATCCTTTTTATGCTCATGACTCACCAACACTCAGCATTCCTTCTCCTGATTTGATAATGAGTAGATACCACTTAAAAATAAGGCTGACAGTATTTTAAGTTCTCTTCAGGATGGGACTACTGTGATTATTCTCTCATCCTTTACTTGTGTTCTTCAATTATTAGGGGCATGCTTAAATTCTGGCTTTGTTTCTATCTCACAGTAATTTCTAAATAGGTTTTTGGGAACAAAGCAAGCCTGTACTTCAGCCATGCAGAGATGCCAAACAGCTTGCTGTTCTACACCCATCGCAGACAATACTTGTGCTCCTTCAAAGGATTTCAACTTGTAGACCTAATCATGACTTCACTTCGGAATAACTGAATTCTCCTTTTTAGAATAACATCTTTAAATACAGAGCATCCAGGAAGCTTAGATTACAAGGACAGTGCAGCACTGAGCCTAGTTCTGCCTATTACCCCAAATTATCTGGTTTCTCGAGGGACTTTCAAAGTGAACCGCCTGATGATGTCAAAGCAACTGCTTCAGGGCAAAACCGAGCCTGCATTTTAATTGGCATGACTACTCTTTTGGCACAGAAACGGGAAAGATCATACAGCTCACCAGTTCTTTTGTTTTACCAGATGGGTCACTCCAGTGTCGTTTTCCCACATTTGCTCCCTAAAAGGAAGCTGCCAGTCCCTGGCCATCCACACTTCTGCCTTTTCAGAAGGGGAACGAAGGAGCACAAATCAACAGATGCGAGCCAAAACTTTCTGCGGGAAAGCATCAAACATTTCTGCAGCAAACCAAATTCTGCAACCTGTGGTTACTGAGCTACAAACAAATTAAGCGCAGTTGCAGGCAGCTGTGGATGAAACAAGCTGAGCTACAGACAAAAGTACATGACAGAACCTGAAAAAATGCTCCTCAAAACCTTAACGAGTGAAATTTTCTGCAAAAACAGGAATGCATTCAAGCAGCAAAACCCCACTGCACGTTGGCATTGCTTTAAAAGCAAGCTAATGACATTTTCAACCTAATTGCTGGAGCTGGAAATGCAGCTAATGGACGTTCGGAAAGCTCAGTTACGCGTATGTAAGAAAGCCAAAAAGTAGGGTTTGGTGTTTTTACTTCAACCTCCCTTTCAAAATATTGCTCAGGACAACGCCAGCAGCTCAGATACCCACTGCAACTGCAAGAATGAACTGGACAAAGACCTTTCTGATAGAGGCAATTGAGGACTGCCTGAAAAATAACAGAGTGCTAATAATTTAAAACCTCGTGATGGCTCTTAGTTGCCCACTGGCTAGAAAATTCTGGTTACTTGAAGTGAAATAGATATTCATCTTTCAAAACGATGCAACTTCTCAAGATACAAAATATACATACAAAAGAGACCCTACTTGAATGCTGAAATGCCCTTAAAGCATCCCTAATTAAATCAAAATGGAACGGAGAGTACCGTCTTCTGATAAGGGCTTAATTAAGATTCGCTTCTCTGCGTAAATAGGAGGATGGCATAACTAATTATTTCTCACTTGCAATTAAGACTAAAGGAGAGGACTAGTTCAAGTATTCACCAGCCCTTTTTATGAAAAGCTTTTCCAGGTTAAGTATGGGGGCAGGTGTGTTATTTCGAGAGGTTTTGTGTGTTTCAATGGTAGAAGCACAAGGAATTTTTTTGTCAAGCACAGAAAGCGTTAAAAGAAAAAAGGAACTTGTCTTTTTCTTTCAACGTAGACATGTGTTATTCTCCAAGAAAACCAGTGATGGAGACAGGCTTCGTTTGCTCTGGCAGCTTACATATCTCAGGTTTGGAAAGGAAAAGGGGAAGGACAGAATTACACCTCCCTAACAAACACAGCCATGCCAATAAAGCACCACTGTAAGGGCTGGACCAGCAGGAATGTGCACTTCAGGAGATCTGGTTTAAGGTATTCCGGTACAATAAGCTTCTTAATTAGCATTAACCAGCCTATGCATTGATGCAAAAGAAAAGACCGTATAATCTTACTTTATTTTGCATTGCACAACAGTAAGGCTGCTATCTTCTCCAAGATGATGCGATCATTCCTTGGGAATTGTTCTTGAGAATTACATCAGATCACACAAGCAAGTATGCCTTGTACTAGCTCTAAAGAGCTGAAACACAATAGTTAGAAAGGTACAGCTTGGAGGAGGGTTCCCAGATGACAGCGAAGTAATGACTCCAAAACAGCAGACAAAAATAGCCTCATCTGCTGTTTCCCTGGAGGAAGGCTGTGTTTGCATACACACCAGTGTCTGTACATGCACCCAGACATGTGCACCCGCAGACACCACACATATGTATGTCGGAGGACAGTCCAAGGCAAATGAGAACAAATCTCCAAGCTACACTGGCTCCTGCCCAGCAATTAAACTGGCACTTACTGGCACAGATGATAGCCATGCATCTTCACGATGCTTTTAGTCTGCAGTGAGAAGTGTTGAACCAAAAGAGAAATCTCTAGGCAGTGGCAGCTATCTGAATGATAGCATTATCTCCTGTGCATCCTACTGCAGGGAACCTGCTCCGGCAGTGGGTTGGACTGAGGGGATCTCCAGAGCTCCCTTCCTGCCCCTATGATCCTGTGATTATCCGAGCTCTTATCCCAACTGACCGCAGCTAAACCAGGTGACTCAGACGTTTTATAGCTCTCCACAACAAACCCAGCTGATCAGAAGCTGAAAAGCTATGCAACTGGAGATAAAACTCATTTGAAACCAGCTAAGTACACACGAATTATCAGCAGCCTTGGCTCAAACACAAAGGCTCGAAGTGAAATTTCCACCAGGGCACTGAATAACATTTACTTCTTTGAATAGCAGGTTATCTTCAGCGCAGGACTAACTCAGCAGGGCCAGAAAGCAGGTGAAGGCCATGTGCATCCTTTGACACACTTCTCTATTCTCTGACACAATTCCTTTTAAGAGCTGGTGCCACCAGGGGTAGGACACAAAGCTACAGGAGTGTCTGGACACAGAACAGCAGCCCTAAAGCTTTGCATTTCCACGACTCCTAATGCTGCATCTTTAATGTTACCAAGGCAGCCCCTACTTTGTTTGAAACAAATTCAGGTTCAGGGAAAGAAAAAAGCATTAAGAACCATCAGAGACTGGGATGTGCAATAGAAAACTGATCAAACTTAGTTACGGGCTCGTTCTTGCAGCTGATCCCTGCGTGTTGTTATCCTGTGGTCTCTGCCATAAATAAAAACGTCCACTGAAGCACACAACAAAGGTTTTCCTACAGAGAAATCTGCCCCATCTATCAGGACACGGTGAATCCGAAGTTACTATTTCACAAGGTACGGAACTGCACGCATGCCTGCCTAAAAGCTTACTTGAAAATCCGTCTCTTGCTAGTTTCAACAGTTACCCTGGGCAGAACAGAAGATACAGACATAAATGAAGAGCTCATTTATACATAAAGAGTAATACAGAAAGGAAAAACTGACCACAAACCTCTTAAAAGAAGCACGCAATTTTAACGCATGCATCTTCTCCCTCAGCTGCTTTACTTTCTTTAAAGCAGCATCGTTTTTTATCCACTTTTTGGCTGAATGACATTCGAACTGTTGTCTGCTTTTTTTTTTTTTCTTATTTGTCTGAGAGGACAAAAAGAATGAAATTTGCTTTCATGGCATTCCTCTCTACAATGCTACTGTTGAGGGCCTTCACCAGGACACACTGGCAATCCTACAGGGCTCATCTCCTGACTCTTGCAATAAGTACACACATAACTGAACCCTTTGGAAAAAGCTCAGCACAGACCTGAAGTTCCTCTGTGACTATCACAATGACTTTCAACTCTGAAAACTACCAGTTTTCCAAAACTGGTAGCATGATGCTGGTTTTCTCCCAGAAGCTTTAAGAAGGAAGCAGCTTCATGTGTTTCCTTCATCGTAAACTCAAAACAAAACCACAAGGTTTCCAAATTTCAGCTAGATCACGAATTTCCAGCAGCTGAGCCAGGCTCGCCCTACGGAGACACGACCCAAAATACTTTGGACTTCTCACATCCACTTGCACGACTGCTTAGCCAGCATAAAGCACAGCAGATAAACGCCAGCAATGGGCACAAAGTCTGAACACAACTCAAGTTGTGCTCTGCGTGATGGTACAAACACAGTGTTCACCTCAGGGGGGTCCAGAAGACAAGGAAGCCAGCTGGTGGGAGAGTTAAAGGAGAATCCCAACTAGCCTGAAAAGCAAGTGCATCCCTCCTACCCCTGAGCATAACTGAAGTCACAAGTGGAATCAGCAAGTTAAGCAGCAGCCGTGGCCGTCTCCTCTTGATCTCTACCATAGGAGCTGACCTACATTTGGTGGCCTCCCACTGCCACGCAAGGGAAATACTGGGAAAAGAAGCACAAAAGGTGTGGTTATAAAACAAGCTGGCGTTGAAACAGCACATTCTTTAGAGTGTGCTGATGGAAAAGCTCCCAGAAGCAGTAGGTGTAGGTATGCCACCTGGTATGCACATGTCACGCGCCCCGAGGACGGAGCGATGCCACAGCCAACCCAGGATCTTTTTGGCTTTTACAGATGGCTGAAGAGCCAAGAGAGCTCAGCCTGCTGCATGCACTAAGGAGATTAGAAACAAATTAAGGTGACAGCTTAATTACAAACTTCAATTTATTAATTGTAATTCAGTTGTCAGACTCATGCAAATATCAACAGCTTTCTTCCGCAAGCAGAGATGATGCTCAGCTAGAAGCTGTCCAACCTTCCAACCAAGGTTAGCTGCACCTAAGTTTTAAATGAAATCAGGACACTTATTCACAGAATGGCTTGGGTTGGAAGGGACCTTAAAGATCATCTAGTTCCAACGCCCCGCTGTTGTAAGGCAAGTAACCTGAACTTTGGCAGGATTTCTGATGTTCCAACGTGTCCGCTTCCAGGTATTTGGCACCTCTGAAAATCAAGGACATATTGTGTCTAAATATAAATCAAGATATCCTTTTTGTCTGAGACTGTATTTGGCAACAGACACAAGATAGAAATGTAGAAAGGAACGTGCACTCCTGGTACTTTGGGACCTTCTACTGTTAGATGATACCAAGTCTGAGCAGAAGATAAAGCCACATTTGAAATCCCCTTCACTATCCCAGCAGTGAGCACTGCAGAGCTGATCCTGGAGACTGCAACTGAAGATAAACTCTCAGTTCCTGCAGCGTCACGCAGCCACGCAAACTTGATTGACTTTGTTTAATTAACAACAACAACAACAACAAAAGTGTATTTACACCAAGTAGTAACTACTAATCCACAGCACTGAGGATGCTGCAGGACAGGGTTGCTTACGGTTTGGCTGCCAGATGACGTGGACCGAGGGAGCCGGAGGAGGAGACAGGCAGTCACACAGCTGGGACCAGCACGAGAGCTCTCTGCAGAAGGCAGTGGGATGGAGGCCAAGAGATCAGGGAAGTTTTGAAAGAAATCCTTCACTGAAGCGCCGTGTCGAAGCGATTGGGGAAACAGGAGCGCTTCTGCGTTTTCGGGACTGAAAAGCAGACAATCAAGGAATTTTGTCGAGGCTCCAATTAGACGAGTTTACTTACAGGGTGCAGCTACCCTTGGCCAGACACGCAACTCAACAAAGAAGCAAGGCAATTCCCAGTTAATTACAGAACAGCGGCTTTTTCCATTTTGCTCTCGGCCTTGGTTACGCCAGGCGTACAAAATTTCTGTACTGATTTTACGTCATTACAGTATTAAAAAAAAAAAACAAAAAACAAAACCACGAAGATTTCTCCTCCTGTGATTAGACACACCTGGTCTTCCATGCATTAGATGGGAGGCAGAGTAACAGGCATTTATAGGAGTGCTCACTCTCCCAAGGCCTGAGCTGTGCTCTTTTAACACCTGAAGATCCCCAGAGTGAGATTTCCCCCTTTATTTTCCAGTCTGCTCTCCACAGCCATTCCCACCTGCTACTCAGCAGCACGAAGCCTGAGATACCATCTCTGAGAAGCTGTTCATACGGAGCAGCGCTGTATCAAAGGGGTTAAAACTAATGACCAAATTACAGGTAATCAAAAGAGCAGCAACTCTCCAACTCCAAACTGTCCGTGAAGTTGCTTGATGTTGGACTCTATGATCCTTGCGGGTTCCTTCCGACTCAAGCTATTTTATGACTCTGTGTTTTCCTACCTAGCAAAAAGATTCCTTCCCCTTCCCAAAGACTCATCGACAATCGCTCATCAGCGAGGTTAATAAAGCCCAGCAATCTCTTTGCGTTACGCAAGCCGAGTTCCATCTGCAGCCCCACAACCACAAGTGCCTCAGCACTGGCCATCACTATTGCATCTCAAGATCGGTGCTGAGATACCGTGCCTGTCAAGTCCCTACCACAAAAACCAGCCCAGATACATAGGTGTGCCTGAAAGGCATTTTTCCAGCCTTGCAGGGGATTTTGACCACCTCACACACAAGGAAGAAAGCTGCATAGCTCCCACACTTAGTCTTCTGTTGCTACATGTACAAACCATCTCCTTGGTTTAGCCTTCAGTAGAGATGTCCTCAGGCTCTTTTGAAACAGAGCCTCTTTGGTCTGGAAAATCCTTGGATTCGGCTCAACCACGCGCCTGTTGCGCCCTTCCCATTGAACGAAATGGCACTAAACTGCAGCAGGTAAGCTTTTCCCCCCTCCAATTAAGAGCAACTACATCCACATTGGCTTTAAATTCCCCAAGCACTTCCCCAAGAGACATCCCTTCCCCAAAAAGCACGAAATACGCCCAGACTTCCTAACACGGATCTTACAAAACGCAAGATTTAAAGGAGCACTGTAAGAAGCCCCGAGCTCGTTTCTCACTCCACTTCAAAGCACGGCGTCAAAGCGCCCGTGTATTCCTTCTCCGTAGGCACTAATGAATTTTTAAGTAGTTGGTATTTTGACTACGCTCCAGAACAGTATGTCTGAGCTGACCAACGTTATTAGCACATGCCTACACAACGCCGAGCAGGAAAGTTATGCCCAGCTCAAACCTGCTGTTGATTTAAAGCATATTAGGTAAATCTCATTAACTTCCTATGTGAATGAGCTTGCTGAGAAGAGGACTTAAATCCGAGTGAATGAGATATTGAACAAAGGATCTTAAAGCTTTCCAAAACTATGCTTGGTTACTCTAATTATTGTAGAGTTAACCTCGCCGTGATTCTAACTGAAAATATCTGAAATGTTTCTATTTCCTAGATGCACTGGTCAATGTGAAGGTGGTCAGAAACCTGTCAAGCTCGCTCATTTCTCACAGCATTTCTCTCATTTTATTGTTCTAACAGGCAGTGGCTCTGCCAAATTTTGTTGTGGGGCGTGCATCGTTCTCCATAGGAGACCTATTTGATGCCCACAATGGTGTGCATTGAGAGTCCTATGGAAAGGGCACAAAAGGAGCACCCAGAAGAAGCCATAATAACACATTTCAAAGAAATGAAAGCAAAATCTAGGAAACAGTTTTGCAGCTTGATCCTACGCGACTGACAGCAAGTGACACTTGCAATGTTCTCTACCTAGAGACAGGATAAACAAAAATGAAATACTGTATCACTGTTCTTTATGAGACAGATTCCTACTTAATAGCTTTATTTTTAGCCAAGCACACCTCCATCCCTGTTTATGGTACACATTAACTTGATTTACAATAGCACGCAGCCCTTACAGTCTCCCTGTGAAGCATTAATAATTGAAGAATTCAGATACCTCCGCATTATTATGGATGTTAATACATAGTTCATTAAGCTCCTTTACTGCACTCAGACAGCAACCTGAGCACACACTGCCTCTTTTCTCAGCTTCCTTTGTACTTTCACTTGGCACTTTGATGAAAGCTATTTTTCTCCAAGACCTTAATCACATTGAAAAAGGAAAAAAAAAAAAAAAGGGTGAAGTTAGAGACTCGTCTATGAAAAATTCCATTTATTAAGCGAACTGGAATCATGTGCCAGCTTTCTCATCTCTGGGTATGAAGCTCCTTTCCAAAAGCTTCACCATTCCCCAGTCTACTTCTGAAACAGATATTCCTTGCTGGAAGAAAACCACTCCAGTCCAGTAAGCTATATACAACCAATAACTAATTACAGACTACATATAATGTACACACACATAGATAAACAGTTGATCTGTTAGGCTTCACTTGAAATAAGTGAGTATTTCATTTATTTTCCACCCGTCTAAAAATAAAAGGAATCCAAAGCTTACAGGTAAAACAGAAGAGAACACTTCTGAATCTCTCTTTACAACAACGAGGATAATTTTCAAGTGAAAAGTCCAAAAATCTTGAGTATCTTCAAACTTCAAGCTATGGAAAACTTGAATTTGGTCGGGTTTAAGTTACCTCATTTAATAATGCCTACACTACAGCACTGAGCTTTTGTAAGCATCCCTATGAGCACGTGGACTCAGAGAAGCCCTTACCACCAGGCTCACTCCTGGAGATCGTCTCAGGCAGCTCCTCCACGGCGTCTCCTCCAGTTCGTGCTCAGAGCAACAGTCCAAGCTGCAAGCCACAGCCTGAAAGGATGCAGGCATCAGACTTTTATAATCTGCTTGGGCTCACGACATTGTATAACTGTACTTTGCCCAATCAACATCTCTGCACATTACACAACGCTGAAATGCAGGAAGACACCAGACGGCCATAAATTGTTACTACATGCCTCTGCCACGGTTACAAAAGTGAAGGAAGGGACAGTATCCCCCAGTAACAGCAGAGAGCATATGTAAGAACTGCGCATGGAGGTTTAAGAGCTTTGCATTACCCGGCCAGGGCCCTCCAAATCAAATTGCATAAATATTTACATGCCTGACTCCGGCAGCTGTAATCAGGATAGGGAATTTTCTCCTCCCGTCTCAGTGATGAACAAATTAGAATTTCCATAACCCTCAGTTGTGCAACTCGCAAGGAAATATTTTTATTAGCCAGTTTTCAAGAGGTCCCAGATCCAAAAGCTCTGCTCCGTAACACAAGGTCTAGCAATACACAGGCTCAGCAAGAGCACAGAACGTACCCCCTGCTGGACTCCTTCACTTTAGCAATAGAACAGCTGTACCACAGAGATGCTCAGAGCCTGAGATGGAAAGGGAGGCAGGAACAAGAGAGACTTAAAACAATGAAACTCCATTAATTAATAATGTGCAGTCTGTCCTTATCACCCTGACCTACCTCTACTTCTGGATGAGGACGGCACTGTCTCAAGGGTGCTTCTCCTGCAACCACATCCCCTTTGCTTGCTTGCACACTATTCCCCACTCCCTGAAGTCTCCCATGCAGATGCACAGCGCTATCACCCCTCCAGGAAGCACTTTCTATTTGCCATTTAGTCCAAACCCTGTCCCCATACGAGGGAAATGCAGCAAGCTCTCCATGTGACTGCAGCACGATCAAGCCACCACCGCTTCTACAGCCAATGCCATCGTCATTTAAACAGGCCTAGAGAAAGCAGCACTCAGCTGCAGGACGCTGCCCACCTTTTACCTGAACCAGACCTTTTGAACCCAAAGTTGAGCAGGCAAAGGCAGGCCGAGGGCGCCATCTAGCTCCCCTCTCCTCGGGAGCACAACGAGCCCCGTGCAATTTGCAAAGTTCGTCACTGACCGCCAGAGCTTGCTCCATTGGGACATCAGCACAGCAGGCACCGGCACGTGCTCGTTCTTCCATCAAAGGGCGAGCTGCTGAATAGGGCACGTTTAACTGTTATTGCATGCGTTGCTTTTTAGTCATCATTTATGAAGAACTCATAAAATCAGTCGATTATATCCAATGATAATTTTGTGTAACGCGTGCATATGTAAAACCACATTATTTTCCAGCCTTTAGTCTCCACTTGAAAGCGGTGTTGAGAAGTTCCCTCCTCCATTTGCTCACTATCCAACTCGTAGCTTCTTTCCTTGGCTCTCGGCTTCTGAGTCCCAATGTTCGTGCTGAAGTTGCCCCACAAAACCCAGAACATTTGCTGAGTCCAATGAAGAGAAAGCTTACAGCCCCTAATGCAAGCAGCCTCCAATGCAAGCAGCCTCCAATGCAAGCAGCCTCCAAT